>NC_134356.1:368887660-369187660 GCF_048569485.1 Anomaloglossus baeobatrachus
TGCTGGCTCCAGCTCTGATGGGGTTAATCTCTCCTCTGACTTCCTGTGTTCAGTTCCTACAAGTCCCAGAATTCTTTGTGGCTCTAGGGCGGTGTCTGGCTTATCTAACACACCCACTGTGTCTAATACACCCACTCTGCTCCCACCCAAACCCTCCTCCCTGCCTCTTCCCTGTGGATGCACTGAGATCAATCATACAGAGACAGCAGCAGCTCTACACAGCCAGGGGAAGAAAGTGTGTGTGCGCGTATATACAGTGTATGTGTGTATATACAGTGTGTATGCGTATATACAGTGTGTGTGTGTATATACAGTGTGTGTGTGAGTGTGTATGTGTGTGTGTATATACAGTGTGTGTGTGTATATACAGTGTGTGTGCGTATATACAGTGTGTGTGTATATATTCAGTGTGTGTGTGAGTGTGTATGTATGTCAAACTCACCTGTCTGCAGGGTCCCGGTGCCATGCCTGCTTCCAGCCCCTGTCTCGGTAGCGCCGCTTCGGCTGTGTGCAGTCTCCCCGGGGCACGTACGAAGCTTGCAGGACCTGGCCGTGGATCACCTGATGCAGTCAGCTGACGCATCAGCTGATCGATTCTCGTGGTGTCGCCGGCTTTTTCGCGCCCGGCCGGCTATCAGCTGATCCTGCCGTCAGGGGACTTCATCAGCTGATTACCGGCAGCTCCTGCAGTGATGGGCCAGGATCAGACTCCCCTGCAGGAGCTACCGGTAATCAGCACAGACGTGAGTATTTATTTATTTTTTTTGCACTGATGCTTCAGCTGATTGTATAATTGGCTTTTATACAATCAGCTGAAGTGTGATGTGATTGACGTAGTTTAACCTGACACATCATCTGATCGCTTTGCCTTCCAGCAAACCGATCAGATGATATTGGATCCTGATTGGACGGCGCGGGAACCTAACCCAGGATTACTGCGGAGGGGGGTTTATTTCAATAAAGATGGAGTCACTAATTGTGTTGTGTTTTATTTCTAATAAAAATATTTTCTGTGTGTTGTGTTTTTTTTTTATCATTACTAGAAATTCATGGTGGCCATGTCTAATATTGGCGTGACACCATGAATTTCGTGCTTAGGGCTAGCTGATAATATACAGCTAGCCCTAACTCCATTATTACCTAGCTAGCCACCCGCATCAGGGCAGCTGGAAGAGTTAGATACAGCTCCAGAAGATGGCGCTTCTATGAAAGCGCCATTTTCTGGGGTGGCTGCGGACTGCAATTCGCAGTGGGGGTGCCCAGAAAGCTTGGGCACCCTTCACTGTGGATTCCAATCCCCAGCTGCCTAGTTGTACCCGGCTGGACACTAAAATTAGGCGAAGCCCAAGTCATTTTTTTTTTAAATTATTTCATGAAATTCATGAAATAATTAAAAAAAAAAAAGGGCTTCTCTATATTTTTGGTTCCCAGCCGGGTACAAATAGGCAGCTGGGGGTTGGGGGCAGGCCTGTGCCTGCCTGCTGTACCCGGCTAGCATACAAAAATATGGCGAAGCCCATGTCATTTTTTTTTCTTTTTGGGTAAAAAACTGCATACAGTCCTGGATGGAGGATGCTGAGCCTTGTAGTTCTGCAGCTGATGTCTGCTCTCCTGCATACACTAGTGAATGTAGGATGCTGAGCCTTGTAGTTCTGCAGCTGCTGTCTGCTCTCCTGCATACAATGAACATTTTGAATAAGGAAATGACATCAGACCTTTTTTTTTTTCCATCAACAATCTTTAATGGCATTGTGCACTGATTAAAAACGCAGTGAGCAAAAACGCAGCAAAAAAGGCACCAAATCGCGGCAAAAACGTGACATGCAGCACCGCAGGTGACAGAGCAGAGCAAGTTGGTGACATGTTCTGCTCTGACACATAGTGTGCTGCATGTCACTGTATCCACTCTGGGACTTGTTGTGCAGGTGACCGGATGATACATGTCACTAACTGCCCCACTCTGTGATTTCTGCTGCATAGTACCAACTGTATACACTCTCACCTGAACAAGTCTCAGAGTGGGGCAGTTAGTGACATGTATCATCCGGTCACCTGCACAACAAGTACCAGAGTGGTGAAAGATAGTGACATGCAGCACACTATGTGTCAGAGCAGAGCATGTCACTGTCTCCACTCTGGGACTTGTTGTGCAGGTGACCGGATGATACATGTCACTAACTGCCCCACTCTGTGATTTCTGCTGCATAGTACCAACTGTATACACTCTCACCTGCACTGCAAGTCCCATAGTGGAGACAGTTAGTGACATGTAGCATCCGGTCACCTGCACAACAAGTACCAGAGTGGAGAAAGATAGTGACATGCAGCACACTATGTGTCAGAGCAGAGCATGTCACTGTCTCCACTCCGCTGACCTCACAGCCCGTACACTCTGCAATGGATGCAGGGGGACACAGAACAAGTAATCGGCCGACACTGGAGTCATCTGATTACTTGGGATGAATTGAGCAGTAAAATGCTCTGGTGCTCGATGGGCGAAGCCCATGCCGATTTTTTTAAAAAAAAAATTCATTAAAAATAAAAAAACAAAAAAATCACATTATTTGTGGGCTCCCGCTGCATTTTCTATTGCTAAGGGTAACCAAAGCATCTACTGGCTGCTAGCCCCCGCTGCTTGGTGTTACTTTCACTGGCAATAGAAATGCAGGGAAGCAATTTTTTTTTTATAAAGGTTTTTCCCTGAAAACGTTTTTAAGAAAATGACGTGGGCTTCGCCATATTTTTGTATGCTAGCCAGGTACAGCAGGCAGCTACGGGCTGCCCCCAACCCCCAGCTGCCTCGTTAAAATATATAGAGAAGCCCTTTTTTTTCATTAATTTCATGAAATAATTAAAAAAAAAAAATGATGTGGGCTTCACCAAATTTTTGAGTCCAGCCAGGTACAACTAGGCAGCTGGGGATTGGAATCCACAGTGCAGGGTGCCCAAACTTTCTGGGCCCCCCACTGCGAATTGCAGTCCACAGCTGCCCCAGAAAATGGTGCTTTCATAGAAGCGCCATCTTCAGGCGCTGTATCCAACTCTTCCAGTGGCCCTGGTGGCAGGTGGCACGCTGGGTAATAAGGGGTTAATACCAGCTATGTTTTACCAGCTGGTATAAAGCCCGAGATTCTTAATGTCAGGCCAAGTTTAACCTGGCCATTAAGAATCTCCAACAAAGGGTTTAAAAAAAAAAAAAGACATCACACAGAGAAAAATACTTTATTAGAAATAAATACACAGACACAGTAGGGACTCCATGTTTATTACTCCCTCTCACCCCTCCACGATGGAGAGATTTCTGTACTGACCATGCCAGGAGAGAGCGAGGAAAAGAGAGCGAGCGGGGGGGGAGAAGAGAGCGAGCGGGGGGGAGAAGAGAGGGGGGGAGAAGAGAGAGAGGGGGGGAAAAGAGAGAGAGGGGGGGAGAAGAGAGAGAGGGGGGGAGAAGAGAGAGGGGGGGGAGAAGAGAGAGAGGGGGGAGAAGAGAGAGAGGGGGGGAGAAGAGAGAGAGGGGGGGAGAAGAGAGAGAGGGGGGGAAGAGAGAGAGGGGGGGAGAAGAGAGAGAGGGGGGGGAGAAGAGAGGGGGGGAGAAGAGAGAGAGGGGGGGAGAATAGAGAGAGGGGGGAGAAGAGAGCGAGGGGGGGAGAAGAGAGCGAGGGGGGAGAAGAGAGCGAGGGGGGAGAAGAGAGAGAGGGGGGGAGAAGAGAGAGAGGGGGGGAGAAGAGAGAGAGGGGGGGAGAAGAGCAAGAGGGGGGGAGAAGAGAGAGGGGGGGGAGAAGAGAGAGGGGGGGAGAAGGGAGAGGGGGGGAGAAGAGAGAGAGGGGGGGGAGAAGAGAGAGAGGGGGGGAGAAGAGAGAGGGGGGGAGAAGAGAGCGAGGGGGGGAGAAGAGAGAGAGGGGGGGAGAAGAGAGAGAGAGTGGGGAGAAGAGAGAGAGGGGGGGAGAAGAGAGAGAGAGGGGGGAGAAGAGAGAGGGGGAGAGAAGAGAGAGAAGGGGGGGGAAGAGAGAGAGGGGGGGGAGAAGAGAGTGGGGAAAGAAGAGGGGGGGGCAGAGGTGCTCTGTCACCAACTGTCTCCATTCTGTGACTTGTGGTGCAGGTGACAGAGTGCAGACAGTTGGTCCCATGCAGCAGGACAGATGGCAGAGCACAGCGGTGACATGCCTGTCAGTGTCTTGCTGCTGGGAGGAGCAGATGATCACACTGCCCGACACCGGCCGCTCTCCTGACATCGCAGCAGAGCGGGCGAGTGGACAGTGTGATCACATACTTACGTGCAGGGGGGAATTCAGCTGAAGACCCCCCCCCCGGAACTGCACACTGGCGCCCCGTGCCTCACCATCTGCAGGACGCCCGCTCCACACTGACGTCCTCCGGATCCTCCCCTTGATGCTGAGCTGTGACGTGCGGTAGTCACCGCCCACAGCCCTGTCACTCAATCTGAGTGGCGCCGGCATCCTGTGACGTACCCGTCTTGTTTGAGAGCCCGGAAATGCCGGGACGTCAGAGGATGCCGGCGGCCACAGCTCCAGGGGGTCATGTGACAGGCACTGAGCGTGCAGCATAGCGCCGCTCAGTGCCAGAAATGGAAATACAAGCCAATGGAGAAAATACCTAGAATTGTAAGTAGAACTTCGACAGAAAATAAAAAAAATGGGTGAACCACCCCTTTAATGTCAAAAATGCATATAGTTTTTCTGCAGCACGTATAGTTTACATGAAGCAGCATCATTATTATACGGTATAAGAAATATACTGGAGACATTAAGAAAACAGTAATCTACATATCAGAAAAAAATGCTTCATCTTACAAAACAGTTTTTATTGAACCAAAACAATTTTACATGCAAAATAGAAACCAAAATATGAGCAACAATTAAAAGTGCTTGAAAATAGACTGTTACTGATATGATTTTTCAGGGTTGTCCCTATATAAAATCCAACAGTAATCTGCCATCATTGAGTCATTCCAAAAACCCTGGTCGTGGTGTTCCATTACTTTGGTGTCCTGGTGAAACCGCTCGTCTTGTTCATCTCTTACATCCCCAAGATTTTCAGGGAAGAAATCTAAATGTGAATGCAAAAAGTGCATTTTCAGAGACATGCGACATCCAAGACACTGGTATGCATTTAGCAGTTCCTCAACACCTTCATCATATTCTAAGAAGTTTTCACAGATCCACTTGAAGCTTTTCCAAGATCTCAATTCCTTATAATTTAGGCCATGTGCGCACTAGAAATTTTACTTTTTCTTAAGGAAAAACCGGACCCTCTGAAAGAATTCCGCACCTGTGGTAAAAAACGGCAGCAAAACCACAACGAAATCCGCATGCGGTTTTGCCACAGTTTGGTGCGGTTTTGCAGCGGTTTTTCCGCAGTTTGGTCCCTGCGGATTTTTACCATTATCTATGGCAAAACCCGCAGGTACCTGCGGAAAAGTAGTGACATGCACATTAATTCCGCAGCGGAAATTACGTGGGTAAATCCGCAGGTATAAAAAAACGCAGTGTGCGCACAGCATTTTTATTTATACCCATAGGTTTTGCTGGGGAATGACTGTAGAAATGTTAGACACATTTTCTGCAGCAAATCTGTGGCAAATTTGCGGTAAAATCTGCGGTAAATCCGCAACGTGCGCACAGGGCCTTAGAGTTCCTTCTAACACATCATCTCTCATAAACTCTCTGATCTGAGGACCAACAAATAGCCATTCCTTCAGTTTTGCTGGTGAAATATTGGAGAAGTTCTGTGAAATGTACTGCAACCCTTGTGAATTTGTCTTTGTCATGGATTTCACAAAGTTTTTAATCCTAACTTTAGGCCCGTTTCACACGTCAGTGAAAACACAGATGTTCTTCACTGACGTGTAAAACACGCACATGTGATTCACGGCACACGATGGTTGTTCATGTGCAATCCGTGATAAGTTATCCGTGATTGCACATGGACGTATGCTCACCTGTCCCGTTCCTGCTCTCCATGGTCCTGAAGTCTCCAGCTCTGTAGCCTCCGGCAACCGCTCTCTTCAGCTACTTCCGGGTCGGCTCTGGCTGAATTCATGAATATGCATGAGCCGGCCAAGATACTTCAGAGAGCAGAGGCCGCACAGAGTGTCGCTGGAAAGGTGAGTTGAAAATGATTATTATTTCCGTTTTTTTCTGGTACGTGTTTCACGGATCACACCACTGCGTGGTCTGTGGGACATCAGTGATGCCAGAAAAAAACGGACATGTCTCCATGCGGCAATCACGGACACGCGTGTACGCCGCACGAAGACACGGTCAGTGAAAAATCACTGATGTGTGCGCAGACCCATTCATTTTAATGGGTCTGCGTATGTCAGTGATTCAGGTAAATATAAAAAAAGCAAACAAACGTACCAGAATCACTGACGTCTGAAACAGGTCTTAGGCCTGCAACACACTTCCGTGCCGTCGGTACGTGTTTGGGACGTTATTACACGTACCGCGTGGCACGAGCACACGTGCACCAATGTTATCCTATGATAACAGACCCACACGTAAAGCCACACGGAACGTGTGTCCGTGTTGATTGTTTGTGTGTGCGTTTTTTCACATAGCTGACATGTCCGCGTTTCTCCGGCATCACGCAGACACGGACCCGCTAAAGTCAATGGGTCCGTGCCTGCATGTACGTGTGCTATCCGTACCGTCCATGTGCGTTTTTAATCCAAACATCACCTCCACTTGTTTCCAATCCTGCAGGTCAATTAAGGTCATTATGTGTGGCACCAAAACCTCATATCCTGCCTCACTTGCTGGTTTAAAATCTAGCATATGGCGCCGTAAACCAAATCTCCTTGAAATCAACCAGAGTAGATACATAGTACACTCATTTGAAAAAGACATCTTTGTGTCTGTCTATCGAGCTATTTTAACCTTTTTAAATGAGTTTAAACAAAGGTTACCAATTAGTAGTTATTATGACAGCTGATAATCCAATTAGACACACCAGAATCTCATGATTAGGCATTTTCATCGTCATTTTCCATCAGAAACGGATCAAGACAAACGGACCGAACAAGGACATGACACGTACGTATCTCACGCATATACGGACATTCAATACGCACGCACGGCGAGCATACACCATCACACGGATGTCACACGTACCGGCGAAACGGACATCAAAAACGGAACACGGACCTGAAAAACGGAACGCGAAACACGCATGTGTTTTTTGCGGAACTGTGTTGCAGGCCTTATATGTAGTGGAGGAAGAAAGATTTTTGTTGGAGCAACTAAAGGATTCTGCTGAACATTGTTACCTGGAGCATAGATGTTTCTCTGTCCCCAATGGCGAAGAAAAAGAATGATATTTTTTGACAGAGGATGGTCGTCAGTAGGGGCTTGCTTTTTGCAGGGTGAGCTGAAGATTTTATTCGTAACAGTTTGCATAACATTTTGGATTACTTTTAAGGATAGGTCGACATTTATCCTGTGCTCTACCGCTAAGCACTTATACTGGGGTCTCTTTCTAAATCTCTGAAATATAAGACTCCGACAGAACCATTCACTATAATGAGGCAGTTGGAGTATGCTGGTCTTTTTTAGAGGGGTACAAAAGAACAGTCGACTGCAAGTTTATGAATGTTTAAAAATATATGACACCTAGTGACATAAAGTGGCTCTCACTGTATGAATATAATGAATGGTTCAGATAAAGGTTTTATCTGAATCTTGTTTTTTCAGGATGTAGATGAAAACCTGGGTGAGGCCTCTTTAACACGCCCGTGGAAAACACACACGTTTTGCATAGTCCGTGGTGTAGGTGCGTATGTGTGTGCGTGTGTCCGTGTGTGTGCTATCCGTGTGATATCTTAATAGCACACAGACAGCATAAACTTCTATACTTACCTGTCTATGGTGCTGCTGCGTCCGGCGCTGCTGCTGCTTGCAGTCCTAGGTGCAGTGAATATGCAATGAGTATAATGAGCAGGGTCAGAAGCAAGTGATAGCAGTGCTGGAGACATCAGTGGTGAAGACAGGTGAGTATAGAAAAGCATTTTATTTCACAGACACGTGTTTTCTCCAGTACATGTCACACTTATGTCAGACAGAGCACATCAGTGTGCGGGCCATGTGACATCCATGATATTGAAGAAAAATGGACATGTCTACGTGTGAAGCACACAGACACACATATGCTCTACAAGGACACACACTCCGTGTGAAAACACGCATGTGTGCGCAAAGCCATTGATTTTAATATTTCTACGTTTGTCTGTGTCTCCGGTACATGTGAAAATGGACGTCACATGTACCAGAAACACGGACGTGTGAAGACCACCCTTATTTTTTATTTTCTAGATCGATATTATATTGAGAAACAATGTTTCTCTCAAATACCTTATGTTGGCAATAGTGGGCGCTACTGCAGACCGCTGTTCCCCGCTTTGTGACCCCCGAGATCCGTGACCTTGGGGATCCGGTGACGTCACGTCAAGTTACGAACACGTCAAATCACTGCGGCGGCCACAGTCTTCCTGACTCACTGAGCTGTGGGCAGTGTTTCACCACTCATCACAGCCCAGAGTGTCTCCTGCTTGCAGCGCTCTGCTGTGAGGGAGGAGGGAGCAGATGGGCTGTGACGAGCGGTGAAACACCGCCCACAGCCCATCACTCACGGACACTGCGGCTGGCCGCGGTGTCAGGAACTTAACGTGACGTCACCAGATTACCGAGGTCACGGAGCCCGGGGGTCAGGCATCGGGAACAGCGGTCTGCAATAGCGCCTCACACAGGCACTATTGCCAACACAAGGTATTTGAGAGAAATATTGTTTCTCAATATAATATCGATCTAGAAAATAAAAAATATGGGTGAACCATCCCTTTAAAGGGAACCTGTCATCAGAAATTTCGCCCAAAAGCTAAAAGATTCCCCCTCTGCAGCTCCTGGGCTGCATTCTAGGAAGGTCCCTGTTATTATTGTGCCCCATGTGAGACCAAAATAAAGCCTTTATAAAGTTCTACCTTTTTGTATGCAGCTTCTGTAAATCCGTCACGGGGGCGGGCTCTCTGCCGTCCGTTATTCTGCCTCCTGGTCCTGTATGCCGCCCCCATCGCTCCTTTCCATATCTGATGCACCGCCCACTGCTCCAGCCATCCCCGCGCATGCCCAGTGCCAGTCTCACAGGACTGAGCAGTGTGACCGCTGGTGACGTGTGCGCAGGCAAGTGATTATGGACGGGACTGTGACTGTTATCAGCAAGTACCCGCCCATATTCTCTTGAGCGCCCAAACCTCTCCAGCGGTCACACTGAGCTCAGTGTAGATGCTAGACTGTATGGGCTGCTTCCAGGGATGACGTCCCTTTGTCATGTGATAGGGGCGTGTTCGAAATACTATCACGTGACAAAGGGACGTCATTCCTGGAAGCAGCCCATACAGTCTAGCATCTTCACTGAGCTCAGTGTGAATGCTGGAGAGATTTGCGCGCTCAAGAGATTATGGCCGGGTACTTGCTGATAACAGTCACAGTCCCGTCCATAATCACTTGCCTGCGCACACGTCACCAGCGGTCACACTGCTCAGTCCTGTGAGACTGGCACTGGGCATGCGCGGGGATGGCTGGAGCAGTGGGCGGTGCATCAGATATGGAAAGGAGCGATGGGGGCGGCATACAGGACCAGGGGGCAGAATAACGGACGGCAGAGAGCCCGCCCCCGTGACGGATTTACAGAAGCTGCATACAAAAAGGTAGAACTTTATAAAGGCTTTATTTTGGTCTCACATGGGGCACAATAATAACAGGGACCTTCCTAGAATGCAGCCCAGGAGCTGCAGAGGGGGAATCTTTTAGCTTTTGGGCGAAATTTCTGATGACAGGTTCCCTTTAATATACCAAACATAGTTTAGCTTATCACTTCCTGTAGTAAGGATATCTAGAAATTATAGTAATAACATTTTACCAAGTTACTGTTCCACATTAGAAAACACAGAAATTAAATGTGTGGCTAAGCATTTTCAATGTATACATAAGGGGAGACCACTTAAATTCAGATTCTTTAAACTGAGAATTAACATGGCAAAAGGGGAGATGACAAAATGCATGTAAACAAAAATGAACTGGAGTAAAGGTCCCCAAACATATACGGTAAATGGCTACTGGTCAAATGATCATTCAGGATAGCCATATCTCCACGATAATTTAGGATAGCCATATCTCTTAACACCCCCCCCACCTTACATGTGGACGCTCAGTTTAGCTGAGCTTTCCTGTGTTCTACATGAGAGAGCCACAGCCAGACTCCTATGGAAGAGGCTTAGCTCCACACAGAACAAAAAGACTGGCCATTGAAATTTAACAGGTTGGATCCATTTCTCTCCAACATCATCTGTTGGATGAGAGCCAGAAGACCCCTTACACATTACACAGGTAGTGTATTCTGACAAAGTTAGTGCGTTCAGTCAAATGTTATCTAATATGTATGGGAGCCTTAGGCTGCGACCGCACTTTGCGTTTCCACCTGCGTTTCAGGTGCTTTTTAGGTCCGTTTTGAGAAGCACCTTTTTCATGCCAAAATGCATGCGTTTTGATTTTCCAGCAAAGTCAATGGAAAATGGTGATTTCTAGACCGCACTTTGTGTTTCTAAACGCTGCGTTTAATTTGCATATTTTGTGGCAAAAATCATGCATTCAAAGAAGCAACATGTCAATTGTTTTTGCCATTTTGGGTGCGTTTTACTAACATTGAAGTTAATGAGAAATGGCAAAAACCAAGATTCCTTCAAATTCCTGCGTTTCACCTGCTTTTTCAGTGCAGAAAACATGCGTTTATGACTACCAAAACGCATGCTTTTTGGACATTAAAATAATGATTTCATATGTCCCTTTACACACACACATAATCCGATAATTAAATTTGAAAAAAATATGCATTTATTTCTATTTTAGTGATAAAATGTATATTACCGCTATAATTTTATGAAATATATCTATTTTCATTATTTTTTCCATTAATATTGATTTTATCCTTTTTTTTCTCTTTTTTCATTCTGTATGACTGATTAAACTTTATTTAGCAGTGTCTTGTTGTTCAAAACGCATCTGTCAAAACGCAGGTGAAAAAGCATGCAAAAAGCGCTGAAAACACATCAAAAAAGCGGTAAATACGCATGCGTTTTCAGCGCTAAAGTTCTGAAAAAGGCAACTTTGGTCAAATCAATTAAGCCCAAAACGTGCGTTTAGAACTGCAAGTAGGTGAACGCAAAGTGCGGTCTCAGCCTTATGATGTGCTGCCAGTAAAGTCTGGGACATCCAGATAATGGAAGGTGCAGAAAGTATTTTTTCCATGTTTTTTAGAATATTATATTCCTCCCATCGGGTCACATTTAATAGTAAAAAATACAGGCTATATACATACAGTCATGGCCAAAAGTTTTGAGAATGACACCAAAATTATATTTTCACATGATCTGTTGCCCTCTGGTTTTAATTGTGTTTGTCTGATGTTTACATCACATACAGAAATATAATTGCAATCATATTATGAGTACCAAAAGGTTATATTGACAGTTAGAATGAGTTAATGCAGCAAGTCAATATTTGCAGTGTTGACCCTTCTTCAGGACCTATGCAATTCTCCCTGGCATGCTCTCAATCAACTTCTGGACCAAATCCTGACTGACAGCTGTCCATTCTTGCATAAGCAATGCTTGCATTTTGCCAGAATTTGTTGGTTTTTGTTTGTCCACCCGTCTCTTGATGATTGCCCACAAGTTCTCAATGGGATTAAGATCTGGGGAGTTTCCTGGCCATGGACCCAAAATCTCTATGTTCCATGAGCCATTTAGTGATCAACTTTACTTTATGGCAAGGTGCTCCATCGTGCTGGAAAAGGCATTGTTGGGCGCCAAACTGCTCTTGGACAGTTGGGAGAAGTTGCTCTTGGAGGACATTCTGGTACCATTCTTTATTCATGGCTGTGTTTTTAGGCAAGACTGTGAGTGAGCCAATTCCCTTGGCTGAGAAGCAACCCCACACATGAATCGTTTCAGGATGCTTAACAGTTGGCATGAGACAAGACTGGTGGTAGCGCTCACCTCTTCTTCTCCTAATAAGCTGTTTTCCAGATGTCCCAAACAATCGAAAAGGGGATTCATCTGAGAAAATGACTTTACCCCAGTCCTCAGCAGTCCACTCCCTGTACCTTTTGCAGAATATCAGTCGGTCCCTGATGTTTTTTCTGGAGAGAACTTCTTTGCTGCCCTCCTTGAAACCAGGCCTTGCTCAAGCAGTCTCCGCCTCACAGTGCGTGCAGAAGCACTCACGCCAGCCTGCTGCCATTGCTGAGCTAGTTCGGCACTGCTGGTAGTCCGATCCCGCAGCTGAAACAGTTTTAAGATACGGTCCTGGCATTTGCTGGTCCTTCTTGGACGCCCTGGAGCCTTTTTGGCAACAATGGAAGCTCTCTCCTTGAAGTTCTTGATGATGCGATAGATTGTTGACTGAGGTGCAATCTTTGTAGCTGCGATACTCTTCCCTGTTAGGCCATTTTTGTGCAGAGTAATGATGGCTGCACGTGTTTCTTTAGAGATAACCATGGTTAACTGAAGAGAAACAATGATACCAAGCACCAGCCTCCTTTTAAACTGTCCAGTGGTGTCATTCTTACTTAATCATGACTGATTGATCGCCAGCCCTGTCCTCAACAACACCCACACCTGTTAATAGAACAATCACTAAAACAATGTTAGCTGCTCCTTTTAAGGCAGGAATGCAGTGATGTTGAAATGTGTTTTGGGGGTTAAAGTTCATTTTCTTAGCCAATATTGACTTTGCAAGTAATTGCTGTTAAGCTGATCACTCTTTATGACATTCTTGAGTATATGCAAATTGCCATTAGAAAAACTTTAGCAGTAGACTTTGTAAAAATTTATATTTGTAGCATTCTCAAAACTTTTGGCCATGACTGTACTAAAGAGAACCTGCCCCTTACGGTGTCATAAGTCAAGCATGCAAATAACACATTGTAAGGTCATGTGCACACTGAGCATTTGGTGAGTTTTCTACCTCAGTATTTGTAAGGCCATGTGCACACTGAGTATTTGGTGAGTTTTCTGCCTCAGTATTTGTAAGGCCACATGCACACGCTGAGTATTTGGGTGTTTTTTACCTCAGTATTTGTAGCCAAAACCAGTAGTGGGTAATAAATACTGAAGTGGTGATGTGTTTCTATTACACTTTTCCTCTGATTGTTCCGCTCCTGGTTTTGGCTACAAATACTGAGGTAAAAAGCTCCCCAAATACTCAGCGCGTGCACAGGGCATAATGGTTCGCAGTCACACAGAGAGATGATGAGAAACAATGGAATAAAATGTACACATTGAGC
This sequence comes from Anomaloglossus baeobatrachus, assembly GCF_048569485.1. Classification (NCBI taxonomy): domain Eukaryota; kingdom Metazoa; phylum Chordata; class Amphibia; order Anura; family Aromobatidae; genus Anomaloglossus; species Anomaloglossus baeobatrachus. Next base: position 368,901,017 of record NC_134356.1, read on the forward strand.
TTGTGAATAGGGAGGCATATTAGACAATGAAATTAAATACAAATTATCTGCAGAGTATGACCTATAAAACCGGTCTGATGTATCATTATTGATTTATTTGATAAATCTCACACGCCAAACCATTATTAAAAATTACTTATTTTGGTTCTTTTGTATCGTTTAAGTCATTCACATAATCCTTTCATGGATTCACGTAAACTAATGAAGTTTTTACGAGAACCTGTCAGCAGATTTCTGCTACATTAACGACTGTCATCATAAAATCCCGACAGACTGTCTCATTATAAAACCTGTGTTTCACAATGAAACGCTGCAGCGTTTCAGAGTAAACACAATTTTAAAAGTCACAGAGGCACAAGGCTCCCTCCGCCTGTTTCTCCCTGCCCTGATCAGCTTTATCAACATGTTTATTCCTGTTTGCAAATAGGGAGAGGCCAGTCAATGAAGTGGTGTTTCTGCAGGTCGAAGTGTGAGTAGGGCTATGTGCCCACGATCCGGAGACGTGAGTGATCTCCGCTGCAAACTTTTGCTGTGTTCTAAATTGACATTCTGTGGCTTGGGAATCCGCACTGCATGTCAGTCACAATCAGTGTTAGACCGGAGAGACTTGCGCAAGTCTCACATCGCATCACCCAGCACGGCCGCACACTCTCCTGACAGGAGCGGGTCAGCTGCATGTTTTTCTGCAGACGCTCCTGTCTGGAGAGCGGCAGGTCGTGTCGGGTGATGCGATGTGAGACTCGCGTGTGTCTCTCGCCAGTGTGACTCCGGCCTTAGCAGTGTTTTGGATGCAGCGTATTTCCCTTCGAAAATGCTCAAGCACAGTGGATGAGACTTATAGAAATCTCATGCCCAGTGGGCTTCTTTTTAATGTTGTGTAAACTGACATGCGGCGCGGCTTTCCGAGTTACAGTATGTCACTTTACTATTGCGGAAAGGCTAGCTCTCTGAGCAGCAGAACACACCAAAAATATGCTGCCGCAGTAATCCTGATAGCTATGTTCTCTCGCCCAAGACGCTAGTGTCTCCGGAAGAGAAACCACGCTGGATCTAGAACGTTGGCACTCCGGATCATGTGCACTCACCCTGGGGCCATGTGCGCACGTTACATTTTTTCTTGCATTTCCGCAGCGTTTTGAACTGCAGCGTTTTAATGCCAAAATGCATGTGTTTTGTTTTCCAAACAAAGTCTATGTAAATAGGTATATTTTGTGCGCACTATGCGTCCAAAAACGCTGCGTTTTTTGTGACAAAAATTTGGCAAAATCTCTGCGTTTGAAGAAGCAACATGTCAATTGTTTTTACCATTTTGGCAGCGTTTTGCTAACATTGAAGTCAATGAGAATTATCAAAACGCATCCTAAATCAAAATCCTAGCGTTTTACATGCATTTTTGATGCAAAACGCATGCTTTTTTGTCAAAATCAAAGCGTGCGTTTTTGGCATTATAGTGAGGTCAAGAGGTTTCCTTTTGCCCTCAAATCCTTTAAAAAAAAGAGTCAAACAATAATTTAAATTTAATTTTTAAATAAATAAGAAATATCAATAATCTTTTCCTGAAAATTAACATTATAGTGCATGACAATTCACTGAAAATGCATATAAAACGTGGTCAAAAAGCAGCAAAAACGCTAGAAAAATGCATGCGTATTTCCTGCGTTTATGTGGTCAAAACCATATTTGACAATGACAAATTCTGCTAGAGGATGCATTCATTTCTGCAAGTTACCGAACGCAACGTGCACACATAGCCTCAGGCTACATGCGCACGCTGTGTTTTTTGCTGCGTTTTTGGCTGCAGTTTTGTTGTCAGAACTTTCTGACATTTGACTTCTCAGCAAAGTCTATGAGAAGTCAGATTTGCTATGCGCACACTGCAGTTTATTTGTCAGCGTTTTGTCAAATGTTTGTGACAAAATAAAATGCAGCATGTTCATTCTTCCTGTGTTTTTGTCAACATTTGTCACAAAAATGCAGCAAAAACGCAAGTGGTGAAAAACGCACCAAAAACGCACCGAAACGCAGCAAAAATGCACCTACAATTACAAGCATTTTTTGTGACATTTCCAGGCTCTTTCTAACAACGTGCAGTTTTGGCTGCAGTTTGTGAACACAAAAAGATGCAGCATGCGCATGTAGCCTCAGGCTGACCAGACGACACTTCTCTCCATTCCGAACTTTCCTTAAAACTATGGCTCCAATTCTTCATGACTTTTTTTTAAAGTCCCTTTTCTTCCTTGTTATATGATTTTTGTGATTTCTTAAGATAAATTCTTCAAAATGATCCACACGGTTAAAGTAAAGAAAGTTATCTTTATTTTTGTCTACTACCTGTTTTGGGACAGTTGCACGTTTTGCAAAATGGGGTAAAATTTCAGATAAAATAGCTGGCATACATAAAATCACTACAAGAGTACATTCATGACAAGTTTTGACCCTTTTTAAAAAGTCACAATTGATGGAAACCACAAACTTTACCCACCATGGCAAACACAAAATAGTCAGATAGATTGGACTATATAAAAAGAGGCGCAAATTAAGAGGAGTTTTAGGTGTAAATTTAAAATACATTAAAAACACCACAAACTAGACAATAAACAAGTGCAAGTGCAATAATGAATCAGGGCCTATGTTGTCTCTGAAATGTTGCAAATGAAAAATGAGTTGTTTCTAATAAGAATGCCTGTGGAGCATGTATCATCTCCAGATTCCTTTTCAGAAAGTTGTGTGGGAGTTGATTAGTTTGCTATTTAAGAGATAATGTGGTTGAAACAATGTAAGCTTTTGCTCTGCTCTTTTACTATGTCTGTGATGATTCTTTTTTTATTGGAGCTTCACAAGAAATGAGAAATTTTATACTAGAAGTGCTGATTGTCCTAAGGATAGGCTATCAGTATAAGGCCATGTGCGCATGTTGCGTCCAGTACCTTGCAGAAATGAACGCATCCTCTGGCAGAATTGGTCATTGTCAAATTTGGTTTTGGCCACAAAAAAGCAGGAAATACGCACGCGTTTTACATGCTTTTTTAGTGCTTAAAATGGGATGCGTTTTCAATACAAAGACACTTATAAAGTTTGCCCATTCAAACCTTAGAAAAAAAAACTCTGATGTAAATCATACACAAAAATGGTAATTTTAAGAAATAGATTATTGAGATTTCATATTTATTAATAAAATATAATTATTTTATTGTTGAAATCTTTTTTTTTAAAGTCGGGCTGGATGTGAGGGCAAAAGGAAACGTCATGACCTCACTATAATGCCAAAAACGCATGCTTTGATTTTGACAAAAAAAGCATGCGTTTTTCATCATAAATGCATGTAAAAAGCTAGGAATTTGATTTAGGATGCGTTTTGATAATTCTCAATGACTTCAATGTTAGCATAACCCAGCCAAAATGGCAAAAACAATTCACATGTTGCTTCTTCAAACACGGAGCTTTTGACAATTTTTTTACACCAAAAACGCAGCTTTTTTTTATGCATAGTGCGCACAAGAAAGCCCTATTTCCCATAGACTTTGCCTGGAAATCAAAACGCATGCATTTTTGCATTAAAACGCTGCAGTTCAAAACGCTGCGGAAACGTAAGAAAAAACGCAACGTGCGCACATAGCCTAAAAGTACTGCACAACCCCTGTAAAGAGGATATCTGACAATTTATCATTTTTCTAAAAAGGTCAGTACCTTCCTAACATCAGAAATTAATAAGCTACATGCCCAAATAAGCATACTATGTGTTTCCATTCTTTTTATTTCAACTGTTTTTCTCCTTTTGGTGCATATTTCTTTACTGAGCAAAAAGGGTGATCCTTCTGCTCAGCCCACTGAGCCGCATGAACCATGACTCTTCCTAGCTGGCGGCATTTCTAATGTCTTGTATTCTTGTAGCACTAAACACCTGAAGTATAGTTTTAATCCATAAAATGCATTTAGTAGGTGCTGTGCTCATCAACTCTCACTCTCTGTGCACATAAAACGGTGCAGAGTAGAAGGTTAAAGGGTTTGTCTGCTACTCAGGACAACCCCTTCTCGATCACCATGTTTGCCTCCTTTAAAATAACAACACCTATACTCAAGTCAGGTGCTGGCGCCATACCAGCCGTGTTCACGCTTGCACTTCCGGGGTTCATGTGACGTTGTCATGTCATGGGAGCCGAGTGCCAATTAGTGTTGGCTTTTCTGTCCCCACCTTTGGAAGAATCAAAAATCAAGAGGAACTGAGAGGGCAGCCACCTCTCTGACTTCCTCTTGATGTTCGATGCGTCCAAAGGCGGGGACAGTGAACCCAGTGCCGATTGCGCGCAGGGCTCGTGTGATGTTACAACATCACGAGAGCCACAGGAGAGCAAATGCTGACACCACTGGACTGGCACGGGGGTGAGTATAAGTGTTGTTATTTTAACAGGGGCAAACATGGTGATTGAGAAGAGGTTGTCCAAGTGGTCCATTTGACTTTTTGTCTGTCTCCTGGGGAATTAACTTCTAAAGGTTCTGTTCCACTTGCATTTTGCACGGGCAAGTGCAATCCAATAAAACATCGGATTGCTCTCACTCTAGTGCAAAACTATGAGGCAGTGTCCATCTGCAATTGATTTCTCATGCCATAGCAGCATGAGGAATGAATCGCAGCATCCTGCGTTTGGTAGAGTCTCAGCTCATGCACCCCCATACAAGTCTATGGGAGTGTGTGAAACATCGCACTACACTTGCATGTAATCCGAGAGCAGTGCGATATACACAGAGACAGGCAGTGGAGGAGATGAGGAGAAAGTGTTCCCTCCCTCTTCTCCGTACCTGTGATGCAATCACAAGATCGCATCAGTCGCATGACCTTTGGCTGATGCTCGCAGTAGAGGGTCATTAGCATATCGCTTCTGATGCTCTCGCATCGGAAGCTATTACCCTAGTGGAACCGTACCCTTAAGGCTGCTTTACACCAGAAGATCTATCGTGCGATATATCGTCGGGGTCACGGTTTTTGTGACGCACATCCGGCATCGCTTGTGATGCCGGCCTGTGTGACACCTCCTAGCGACGCAGTATCGCTCACAAATCGTGAGTCGTGTACTGCTCGCTAGGTTTCATAATATCGTTTAATTTAATTGTTCATCGTTCCCGGGGTAGCACACGCCGCTCCGTGTGACACCCCGGGAACGATGAACATCGCTTACCTGCGACCCGCGGCTCTCACCGGCTATGTGGAAGGAAGGAGGTGGGCGGGATGTTTACATCCCGCTCATCTCCGCCCCTCCGCTTCTATTGGCCGGCGGCCGTGTGACGTCGCTGTGACGCCGAACCTCCCTCCCACTCCAGGAAGTGGACGTTCGCCGCCCACAGCGAGGTCGGACGGGAGGTAAGTACGTGTGACGGGGGGTTACCAACTTTGTGCGCCACGGGCAGCGATTTGCCCGTGACGCAAAAAGGACGGGGGCGGGTACGATCGAATGTGTAATTGCACAATCGGTCGTACCGTGTAAAGCAGCCTTTAGTCACCCTTTCCAGGTCCAGCACTGAGTCTCAGCAGCTACTCCCATTGACTGTTATTGCTTGCAGCACTAAGATCGCCTTGACAGTGCTGCAGTCAATCAATGAGCACAACAGGTCGTGCTTTCAACGTGAGCAGAACCAATGGATTAGAGGAGAACCCCTTTAATCCCTTGTCCACTCCCTGAGCTAAAAGGCAGGAGCTCATCACACAGTGTGAAGAAGGGAGAGGGAGCCCAGCAGCAGTCACTGAATGCAGAAGAAAGCAGGACAGTAGAAAAATGGGCCATTAAATCAAAGCGTTTATGCTTTTATTTTTTGCGCAAAAAGGAGTTATACAAAAAAGAGCAACTTTTGGCATTTTCACACCAGTTTGAATCAGGTCTCCTGGAATGAGTAGAGCTGGGGAGGAACTGGGGCAGAACGGCTCATGTTCATGCCTGCTCATCCAATTAATCAAAAGTGCAAGCAATTTGTATGGCAGAAATACTCCAGTATTTGTCTGGAACACGGAGGTGCACACGCTCAGAAGAGCTACCAAATTAATTAATTAGCATGAGCCTCTTAATGAATTTGGTGCTTTATATTCCTGCAAGACTGGTGTAGCACCAGTGTGAGAAATGCAAGTCTTGATGAATCGGCCCCAATTTGTCTTCTTTGCTCGCTCTATGCTGACAGCAAAGATAGAAAGTGACTAGTGATGGGCGATTCCCCCCCCGATGGTCGGGACTGGGAGCCTCGCCCGATCGTTTTGTAAAGATCGGGATCGAGATAACGCGAACTTGCGTCCGATCACCGATCTCGGGCTTACAGTTATGGGATGGGGCAGGGGGGGGGGCTGTAAAATAGAGAATATAGTTAATAATAGGCAGAGATAAAAGAAAAAGGCAGGATTAATGGTGCACAACCAATCTAATTCTAACACGGGGATGAAAAGGGGTGAAGTAAAAATAGTGTTTTTAATGGTGATTGAATAAAATAAAATAATGACATGAGGCTATACAGACACTACGCGTTTCTGGGACGGTCTGTCCCCTTCCTCAGGTGTCATCAGAGTAAACAATGCAAGGGTCTGTATATACCTGGATCCATGTAGGGAGATAATTGCTTGATGGAAAGTTTAGCAAGTGGGTAATTTAGCAGACCATGAGAACAGGCACATGTGTTAAAAAGAAAGAAATTGGTATGAACATTGTATGTACGCATAGAAAAATTTAAAAACACATTATAGTATTCAGACCAATTGGTTAAAAATATTTAGAGTATATAAAAACATTAATATGCAACTACTATAAGATGATATAATAGGGGAAGATAAAAATGAAGAAAATAGAGAAAATATAAATTAAGAAAAAATGGAGAGGAAAGAAAAGAGCAAACCAAATCAAACAATTAAAATCGGACATTAGAGTGTTGGAGGCCATTATAGTTAACTAGAAGGTGGCCCGATTCTACGCATCGGGTATTCTAGAATTTACGTATTGTGTAGTTCATGTATGATTTTTGTATATATATATATATATATATATATATATATATATATATATATATATATATATATATATATATAGATGTTGTTGTGTGTAGTTACCAAGTGTTTGTGTAGTGCGCTGTACATGTTCTGGGTGTTGTCTGGGTGTGGCGGGGGGTGAGAGCGGTGTTGTATGTGTGTTGCGTGTGTTGCGTTGTTTGTGGAGCGCTGTGTGTCTGTAGCGTTGTGTGTGTTGTGCGGTTTGTGTGTGTGTGGTGTGTTTTGGGGAGGTATGTTTTGTGCAATGTGTGTGTTGTGCGGTATGTGCGTATATTTGTGTGTGCCGCGGTGTTTGTGTGTTGGGTGTTGTGTGTGTGCAGCGTTGTCTGTGTGTGTGGGTGTCTGTAGGGCAGTTGTTTGTGGTTCCCAGTGTGTGTGTGTGGTGCGTTGTGCAGTGCGCGCGCGCGTGTGTGTGTGTTGGGGGAGGTGTGCACTTCCCATCGTGCTCCATCCCCCATGCAGCGCACTCCCCATCGTGCTCCATCCCCCATGCAGCGCACTCCCCATCGTGCTCCATCCCCTATGCTGCGCACCCCCCATCGTGCTCCATCTCCCATGCTGCGCACTCCCAAACGTGCTCCATCCGCCATGCTGCGCACTCCCAAACGTGCTCCATCCGCCATGCTGCGCACTCCCAAACGTGCTCCATCCGCCATACTCCGCACTCCCCATCGTGCTCCATCCCCCATGCAGAGCACTCACCATCGTGCTCCATCCCCTATGCTGCGCACCCCCCATCGTGCTCCATCTCCCATGCTGCGCACTCCCAAACGTGCTCCATCCGCCATGCTGCGCACTCCCAAACGTGCTCCATCCGCCATGCTGCGCACTCCCAAACGTGGTCCATCCGCCATTCTGCGCACTCCCAAACGTGCTCCATCCGCCATACTCCGCACTCCCCAGCGTGCTGCATCCCCCATGCTGCGCACTCCCAAACGTGCTCCATCCGCCATGCTGCGCACTCCCAAACGTGCTCCATCCGCCATGCTGCGCACTCCCAAACGTGCTCCATCCGCCATGCTGCGCACTCCCAAACGTGGTCCATCCGCCATGCTGCACACTCCCAAACGTGCTCCATCCGCCATGCTGCGCACTCCCAAACGTGCTCCATCCGCCATGCTGCGCACTCCCAAACGTGGTCCATCCGCCATGCTGCGCACTCCCAAACGTGCTCCATCCACCATACTGCGCACTCCCAAACGTGGTCCATCCGCCATGCTGCGCACTCCCAAACGTGGTCCATCCGCCATGCTGCACACTCCCAAACGTGGTCCATCCGCCATGCTGCGCACTCCCAAACATGCTCCATCCGCCATGCTGCGCACTCCCAAACGTGCTCCATCCGCCATGCTGCGCACTCCCAAACATGCTCCATCCGCCATGCTGCGCACTCCCAAACGTGCTCCATCTCCCATGTTGCGCACCCCCCATCGTGCTCCATCCCCCATGCTGCACCAGCATCAGCCTCTCTACCCGCAGCATCAGCCTCTCTGCCCGCAGCATCAGCCTCTCTCCTCCCAGCATCAGCCTCTCTACACGCAGCATCAGCCTCTCTCATCCCAGTATCAGCCTCTCTGTCCCCAGCATCAGCCTCTCTGTCCCCAGCATCAGCCTCTCTGTCCCCAACATCAGCCTCTCTCATCCCAGCATCAGCCTCTCTCCTCCCAGCATCAGCCTTTTCTGTCCCCAGCATCAGCCTCTCTCCTCGCAGCATCAGCCTCTCTCCTCCCAGCATCAGCCTCTCTCCTCCCAGCATCAGCCTCTCTCCTCCCAGCCTACCCCAGCCTCAGCCTCCCCCAGCATCAGCCTCTCTCCTCCCAGCATCAGCCTCTCTCCTCCCAGCATCAGCCTTTTCTGTCCCCAGCATCAGCCTCTCTCCTCCCAGCCTACCCCAGCCTCAGCCTCCCCCAGCATCAGCCTCTCTCCTCCCAGCATCAGCCTCTCTCTTCCCAGCATCAGCCTCTCACCTCCCAGCCTACCCAAGCCTCAGCCTCCCCCAGCATCAGCCTCTCTCCTCCCAGCATCAGCCTCTCTCCTCCCAGCCTACCCCAGCCTCAGCCTCCCCCAGCATCAGCCTCTCTCCTCCCAGCATCAGCCTTTTCGGTCCCCAGCATCAGCCTCTCTCCTCCCAGCCTACCCCAGCCTCAGCCTCCCCCAGCATCAGCCTCTCTTCTCTCAGCCTCCCCATCCCAGCCTTCCCCAGGATCAGCCTCTCTCCTCCCAGCCTCCTCCAGCACGCCGTGCTCCTCTGCCGACACTCACAGATCCGATTGCATACACTCACACACACACACACACACACCCCCGATCGCATACACTCACACACACCCGATCGCATACACTCACACATACCCGATCGCATACACTCACGCACACACACATTGACGATATTGCACATACGCACTCATACTCACAACATCCGGAGATACCACATGCTTCTGGCCATGTGATCCTCCGGCAGGTCCTGGAAGCTCACAGCACAGTATCGCCGCCGAGAAGCAAGCGATATCCCAGGATGTTGTGAGTATGTGGATGCGATGTGATGTGTGTGTGAGGTGTGTGTGAGAGTGAGTGTGATCTGATGTGTGTGTGTGTATGTGTGTGTGTGTGCTGTTATGTGTGTGCGTGTGTGTATGTTCCGCCGCTGCAGGACCTTGATGTGTGGATGCGATGTGATGTGTGTGTGAGGTGTGTGTGAGAGTGAGTGTGATCTGATGTGTGTGTGTATGTTGTATTACCTCGTTGGTTAAAGACTGGTCACATGACTATGACGTCATCAAAGGTCCTGTTAACTTTGATTGTGACTGTGCGAGTGTCACATCGCATCACGGCGCACAATGTCCTGACAGGAGCGGTCATCTGCATGTATTTTCATGCAGCTGACCGCTCCTGTCCTGAGAGCGTCAGGCTTTGCGGGGTGATGCAATGCGAGACGCAAGTGCAATCATACCCTCACTGTCAGCCTGCTTCTCGCTCTGTACAGAGCGATGTAGCAGAGCTGACAATGCTGTCTCTGCTTCTCTCTCTGTAGAGCCGCTTGTCTTTACAGAGTGATGAAGCAGAGTTGACATTGCTGTCTATGTGGATTACGTTGGACTAAGGATTTTTTTTATAATAAAGATGGAGTCTCTAAATGTTTTTTTTTGTTTTATTTCTAATAAAAAAAAAATTCTCTGTGTTGTGCTTTTTTTTTACTGTTTACTAGAAATTCATGGTGGCCATGTCTAATTTGGCGTGACACCATGAATTTCAGGTTTAGTACCATCTGAGAATATAAAGCTGGTATTAACCCCTTTATTACCCAGCATGCCACCGCCATCAGGGCCACTGGATAAGTCAGGTAAAGCACCTGGAAATGGCGCTAAGAAACAATGCGCCATTTCCATGGGCGGCTACAGGCTGCGCAGAATTCCAGCACCCAGCTGCCTGGCTTTACCTGACTGGCGATCAAAATATGGCGGGAGCCCACACATTTTTTTATTAATTATTTTTTTAATTAATTAAAACAAAATGAATGGGCTTCCCTGTATTTTGATTGCCAGCCAAGTTAAAGCCAGGCAGGTGGGGGTGGGAGCCTGTAGCCGTCCGCTTTATCTGCGCTGAGAATCAAAAATACTGCAGAGCGCTACATCATTATTTTTGAGTAAAATGTAAATTGTTGTTTTATTCTATAAACTACTATTTTCAGAAAATAAATACAAAATTTTTTCTTTGGAAATTTGGAGACAAGTTGTCAGTAGTTTATAGAATAAAGCAACAATTTACATTTTACTCAAAAATATACCTATAAAGAGAAAATAAATATAAAAAAACCCTTTAGATAAAAATCCATGAGGATTCAATAAATAAAGGAAATGATGATGTGATTGATATTAAAATTAATATTTTTATTCAATAATTAAAAGCAAATATTCATTACAAATCCATAGAAATACAAGGCAGGAAAAAGTCCCATAAATTAAAGCAGCGGTTTATCAGGAAAATAAAGTGCTTAGTGCAAAGACCACTATTATTTAAATAAATATCTATTCATCATATATAACAAAGTGCATAGTGCAAAGTGATATGGTGTATATGAAAAAGATTATAGTATAATTATCCCATATATCAAAGACATAGAATTGTAAAAATGTATTAAATTACAAAGGAAATTATACCTTTAATGTTGTCTGTGAATGATCCAAAGTATGCCGCTATGCCCCGACGCGCGTTTCAGCGATCCTTTCCTCAGGGGGTGCTATCATAGCACATTAAAGGTATAATTTCCCTTGTAAATTGATACATTTTTACAATTTTATGTCTTTGATATATAGGATAATTATACTATAATCTTTTTCATATATACCATATCACTTTACACCATGCACTTTGTTATATATGATGAATAGATATTTATTTAAATAATAGTGGTCTTTGCACTAAGCACTTTATTTTCCTGATAAACCGCTGCTATAATTTATGGGACTTTTTCCTGCCTTGTATGTCTATGGATTTGTAATGAATATCTACTTTTAATTATTGAATAAAAATATTAATTTTAATATCAATCACATCATCATTTCCTTTATTTATTGAATCCTCATGGATTTTTATCTAAAGGTTTTTTTGATATTTATTAAAGCTTAATGGCTTGATCTTAATACGGAAATTTTGATTAATATCTCTAAAGAGAAAAAAAGAAAATTTTGCAGCAGTCATTTAATTTTTGCCAGAGCTGTATATATGTATGTATTTTTTATATATATATATATATATATATATGTATATATATATATATATATATATACACACATACACACATATACCGTATATAAAACATTTTTTCAAACCAATGAAGCTAAAGAAATCAATTCAGTATTAAAATTATTTTTTTATTTAAAATATTATTAAAAATTATCATACAAATATAACATTTCCAATGGAGTTCCACATTATTGCAACCGGAAACATAGAGGCGAGTAAAAAAAAACCAAAGAAAAAAGGTGGGAAAACTTCCAAAATCGTCAGTGTAACAAATACTTATTTTCCTCACTGTATGTGTGCACGCTGAGTATTTGGTTGCAGAAATTTCTGCACCAAATCTGCATCTCATGGCAGAAAAAAATGCACGTTTTTGATGTTTTTTGCATGTTTTTATGCATTTTGGGTGGTTAAAACGCTGCAAAAATGTAAAAGAATTGACATGTTACAGATTTATTTCTGCACGAAACCTGCAACTGAATAAGAAAAGCAATATACACACAAACCTTCAGGGTTTTCATTGACTCTGCTGGCATAAGGATTTTCATGCAGTTTTGTGACAAATCTGCACTAAAAAGTGATAAAAAATGTACTGTGCACATACCCTTTACTGGCCTGATCACTGGGGTAATGCATTACACATACAATACACATGCAATGTACATACACATACAATACACATGCATTGCAATGCATTAAACCTCTTAGTGTTACACTGAAAAAATGCCTTTTAGGCCCTGTGCCCACGTTGCGTTTTTTTCATGCATTTCTGCAGCGTTTTTAACTGCACCTTTTTAGTGCCAAAATGCATGCATTTTGATTTCCCAGCAAAGTCAATGAGAAATAGTGAATTCCTGTGTCCACGATGCAGTTTAAAACGCTGCAGAAAATTTGCATATTTTGTGGCAAAAACCATGCGTTTAGAAAAGCAGCATGTCAATTGTTTTTGCCATTTGAGGTGCGTTTCGATAACATAGAAGTCAATGAGAAACAGGGAGTGCCCAGTCTTTTCAGAATTTCTGCGTTTTGCTTGAATTTCATGTGCGTTTAAAAAGCGTTTTGAAACGCAAAACGCAGAAATTTAAACATGGAAGTGACATCAATAGACATTACCAATGACATCACATCCTTTTAAAAAAACTGGGAAAGCATGTGTTTTGGATTTCTTGTGATTTTCAGACAGAAGATCCTTTCCCCAATTTTGCAATTTCCCTGGAATCTACACAATGGCTTGGTACAAAAGACTGAAACTGGATGTTACAAAACTGATACATCTGGTATGTATAATCATGTTTGTATTTTGCACCTCCATAAAAAAAAAAACTATAATTAACGGTAGCCTTTCAGATCAAAATTTAAAAATGCTTCCCATGTATATATATATTACAGCAACCTTGCTAAAATAATTTATTGTTATATCTGACATCCTAAAAAACATATTAAATTATTTGCCTCCAGAAGATATTAATATTTGAAAAAACACGTTAGTTATGGAGTTGTCACTGCCGAAAATGTATTGAAAAAGTAATAAAAAAGTATTTATATGATATAATAAAGTTAAGGATCACATACAAAAAACAACAAATATTTTAAATGCCACGGATCTTTAAAATTGGCATTGTGATAATTTCACATCTATATAGGTGGAATCAATGCCCTGTATTTGGGACCCCACATGCCCCGAATATAAGGAGAAAATTCGTCGGTCAGATAGTTGGGTAACTATTTGTAGAGAGCTATATCCTCAGTGGGACGAGGCAGATAAAGCTCTACAGAATCGGATTGGTAATGTATTTTTTTAAATTATTATAAATTATTTAAAATGTTACGTTTAATTTTTCTATAAAGTAAAAATTGAAACAAAAAAAAAACATTTTTATAGACCAAGATGTCCGTAAAAGGTGGCGGTCGGTAAAAGATCGATATAATAAAATTCGCATAAAGGCCACCAAAAGTGGCATGTCTCCGGAACGCCCCAACTTCGTGTATTATGACGATTTGAAATTTCTGACCACTGGACGTTATTTGAGACCGTAAGTTTTTTTATATTTGTAAAGGTATAAATTTTAAAAATAGCCATCAACCCATAATATTTTAAATAATCTAAAACTATAATAAAAGAAAAATCATCATGTAATTACAGAAAAGCAAAATGACTTTGATTGTGTAAATAAATTAACTAAAATCTATTTTTAATTACAAGGCATAAACATAAACATTACATTAAATGATTCTAGGACACAGGGGAATCTCTCATGTGAAACTGATCAAAATCCAGACCAACCAGGTGAAACTTCTGAACCAACAGCGATCGAAAATTAAGAAGATTGTTCTCTGTATGATGAACACATTGATGTTGAAATTCTAAACACCAGTGAGGCTACAGCAGCACCAAGTAACAATGACTTGCCAAAAAAAACAACCTATCAAAAGCCAAAAAAAAAAAAAATACAAGTAATAAAAATAATTATGATTCTGATGAATTAACCTCCCAAACATTAAAATTAATACAAACATCATCAACCGCTGATGAATATGATAGTTTTGGAACGAGCATAGCATTAAGGATCAGAAGACTGAAGGATGGAAAAGCAAAATCTACATGCATGACTGTAATGTGTGCGTTGCTAGGATGCTTTGAAAATCAGGATACCGGTCCATCCTCTGGTGATTTAGTGAAACTTATAGAAACATCTTTTAATACAGTTACCAAACACAATGAGCAAATAACCCAGCCACCAACCATCCATATCACAAAATAATCACAGAGAACAAACCCAATCACAAAATCCAACATCATATGCACCACCAGCAATGAAACATGTTTGTATGCCCCAAATTAGACAACATTATGACACACATAGTAATGTGGACATCCAACCTACTGGTAATTTTCCTACCCGCACAAATGAACAAATTAGGGGATACTACACACAAGAATTGTATTCTCAGCCATGATGTTGTGATGGATTGTATTATCATTACAGAGGGTTTTCAGATTGTTTTTGATTTTTGTTTTTTTTGATTATGAGATATATATGTTTTATGTATTGGTTTTTTGGATATGCATGGTTTCTTTGTAGACGCAACTGTATTTGAAAATTAAATATTGTTGTGTTTGTTTTTTTCGTTTATTTAATAAGTTATTTTTTAATATACAAAATTTACTAATATTGTATGCAGAATATAGTATGACTTGAATCAGAATTTATGATCTTGTCATGTCCCTTTTTTCGGTAATATTAAATAAATGTAAATTTAAAAATATACTATGGAGTTTATGATACAAATGCATATTTGATAGTAAGAAATTGTGACATTCAAAAAATTATCTTTGAAACGTTCAGAATAAATTTAATTTAAAATATTATCAAAATAAAATATGATACAAAATGGAAGAGGGTGGATTATAATTTTTATTGTGTAAAATGTCATTTAAAAATTATTTGTGCGGTGTGCTACACATGTTTCGTTACAAATTAGAAGTCTTTACATGAAGAAGGATATGACATCAGCAGAAACCATCACTTTTTTATTTAAATAACCACGGACATTGAATATCTTTATTTAACACACACAAGCTGTGGAAACATACAAGCAAATGATGCCAACGAAACGCAACGTTTCGACATAGATTCCGCTATTGAAACGCTATGGAAACGCAGCTAATACGCACATAAAATTGATGCGTTTTGAAGATTTAAGAATGAATACGCACAATCTTGGCTACAACCAATTATGCAAATGGGTGCGTTTTTAACTGCAAGAGGCTCGACGCTACGTGGACACATAGCCTCAGACCCTGCTCTTGGCAAGGTCTAATAGGGCACTGTAGCTGGCAAACCAAGAGCTCATTATTTGACCTTCAGCTGCCATGACAACCATTAGGTTCCCTTGATCGACTCAAGGGGGTTCTGATCAGAAGAAAAAGAGAGCCCTTCTAAATGATGTGATTGCTATTGATTGTAGCATTTAGAGGGTTATTCTGCCAGAGGCAGCTTTGGCACCGGCCTGGCTGTGACAGACAGAGCTCTGCTGTCACTTAAGCCAAGCTCTAGTGCCCGCATAATCACCAGGAGGTACTGTTACGTTTATTTGTGGGAACACATTTCAAAACAGGACATGTTTGATGTCGGGAAGATGATAAATGTGAATGGAAAATTCTTAACACTACCACATCCACATTTATAAGAAGGTGTCCAAACTTATGCAATCATATTCATTTTAGTTTTTATTATTCTTCTTTCCCCTTCAAAATGTTTTCGGTTTGTTTCTCAATGGATTTCTACAGATTATGGGTGACATTAAAATCGCAAAAGTACTGTTCTTGGTATGGTTCTGTTTATATGACAAAAAAATGGCATTTTAACAGGAGGGCATAGCTTTTCATATCTACTATACTATATATATTAGGGTGACAGTCAAAAATGTGTTGTGCAAACGTTTAGGTTTCACCCCTGGGAATAATTCCCTTCCGTGTGATTGCAACATACACAAAATTTCATAGCATTGCAACATTGTTTACTGGTGGGTCAATCATCACAATACTACGTAGTAAATGTCTTGCAGCAAAGTAAATGTACAATTTACAGGAGCTTCACTTTTTTAAAGAAACATGCTTTATTTGGCTTAGGATAGTCATGCAATGCTTCTCCACACACTGGAGAATAAACTTTCTGGTTTTCTTGAGTGCTCAATGACAAATTGAATGTACTCATGAATGCAATGGTGCGTTAGGTGGCGTCATTCATCATTTTCAATCTGGTGACATTTGAGGATGCATTGATGTAACTTGTATTAGTGTGACACAGACAAGAATCTTGATGACGAAAATTTTGGTTTATTTTCAGGGTAACAAACAGGTTTTTTTTTGTGTAGGACGATATGAAGTGATGAAGCTTCTTGTGTGACACAGGATCTTTGGCAAGCTGCACACGAGATCAGCAGACACCGTTGCCTTCCTTTTGCAGAGCCAGTACCTTCTCAACCTTTTCTGAAATTGCAACCTCACTGTCAAAAAAAAGCCAGACCCATCATAATGTCACTGAGGTACCGCAGGTGTCTGTTGAAAGTTTTCATTGCTGCCTCATCAACAAGCGCATTGATTCCTTTCTATGCTACGAGTTCTTGCAGTAATGTCAAGACTAGGGATGAGCGAATGTATTCGCCACTATTCGGTATCCAACGGATAAAGGGGTATTCAAGGTATTCGCTATCCGACGGCTAATATGGTATTCGCTTCAATACTTTAATTTTCATTTCTGACTTCCTGGCGCCTGTTTTACAGCCAATAAACACATCTGATGTTGCTTGTCCTCACATTAACGCCGCAGCCATCTTTGTTGTGGTGTTACTATGATTGGCTTGGCCGCACAATGTCATAGGGGCTATATAAGCCTGCGACCATTTTGTGAACACGCAGCCATAAGGAGCTGGCAGGGTAAATACGGTACACTGTACTGTGTGCAGAAGAGCGTTCTTAGATCCAACTAATAAATAATCCTTATAAGGGCTGAACACAGGTTAATCATTGGGGTGTCTCATAGACGACTGCCATGATTAATAAAAATACTTTTTAACACCCACAACACCATGGTAGTGATAGCCTATTAGCACAATACAAAGTTAGAACTGGTGTGTGGTACATAAGGACCATGGATAAATCGCACCAACATGCAACCCAAAACCAAGAAGGAAAGAGAGCGATCAGACATCCTATGCAATTGTATAGATTTTTATTGAAACACAGGTGCAGGGTAAGGAGAAATTGCATACAAAAGGGGTGCACAGTCCGGTGATACCCACTAGTACAAAAAGTAATGGAGAGTGTCTGGAGATAACCAATCAAACAATAATTTCAACAATTGCAATAATGTACCCAATAATGAAGTATAATCACCATATTATTGCTTGAATGGGGATCAACAGAGACCCTCCGCGGTCAGCAGATCTAACAATAATGCCCTTGGCACAATACATGCTGCTTACCAAAAGGACGCCTCACCGCACACACCGGATGCCCCCCACCCGACGAACGTCAGTTTCAGCGGATGCCTACGTCACCGCTACGACCGCGGAGGGTCTCTGTTGATCCCCATTCAAGCAATGATATGGTGATTATACTTCATTACTGGGTACATTATTGTAATTGTTGAAATTATTGTTTGATTGGTTATCTCCAGACACTCTCCATTACTTTTTGTACTAGTGGGTATCACCGGACTGTGCACCCCTTTTGTATGCAATTTCTCCATACCCTGCACCTGTGTTTCAATAAAAAATCTTTATAATTGCATAGGATGTCTGATCGCTCTCTTTCCTTCTTGGTTTTGGGTTGACAGCCATGATTAACCTAGGACTTAGTGGCAGCTATGGGCTGCCATTAGCTCCTCATTACCCCGATTGCCACCGCACCAGGGCAATTCGGGATGAGTCGGGTAGAGTCCCAGGGCTATCGCATCTAATGGACGCGGCAATTCCGGGCAGCTGCTGGCTGATATTTTTAGACTGGGGGGCTCCCCATAATGTGGGGCTCCCATCCTGAGAATATCAGCCTTCAGCCGTGTGGCTTTATCTTGGCTGGTATCAAAATTTGGGGGGTCCGCACGACGTTTTTTTTTTAATTTATTTATTTTACTGCACTACATAGACCCGCCCACCGACGGCTTTGATTGGTTGCAGTGAGACAGCTGTCACTCAGCGTGGGGGTGCGTCTGAATGCAACCAATGATAGGCGCCAGTGGGCAGGGGAAGCAGGGAATACGAGATGGAATAATGAGCGGCCGGCATTTTCAAAAGCAGGAGAAGCCGCCGGAGCAGTGTGACAGCCGTGCAGTGCCGTGCCGGTGATCGGTCAGTGATCGGTGAGTATGAGAGAGGGGGGAGAGGGAGAGACCGACAGACAGAGAGAGAGACCGAAAGACCTGCGTTCTGTTTGTCAAAAAAGCAATTACTTTGGTTTGAGAGCTGTTCTGGTGACTACATAAACGCTGCGTGCTGCTCTGAGCACATTATTCAAAGACACCAGAAATGCAGTCAGGCACCTTCTGCAGGCTGTGCCCATACTGTTTCTGCCTTTCCCATCCATTTCAGCCTTTTCCTCCATCACCACAGCTCACCGTTAGGTCCAACGTGAAATTATTACATTGCGCATCGAATATTCGCGAATAGTCGAATAGTGCCGACCTATTAGTCGGATATTCATCAAAGCAGATATTTTGGTATTCGATCATCCCTAGTCAAGACATTTCATATCAATGTGGCTGAGATCTGACAGAGGTACCAAGCCTTCAAGTATAAGCAGACAGTAAAGGGTGCTTTACATGCTGCGACATTGCTAGCGACTGCTAGCGATGTTGAGCGCGATAGCACTCACCCCCGTCGTACGTGCGACATTTGGTGATCGCTGCCGTAGCGAACATTATCGCAGCGTCACACGCACATACATGTGCAGTGACGTCGATGTAACCGCCGAACAATCCCTCCTTCAAGGGGGAGGTGCGTTCGGCGTCATAGCGACGTCACTGCGGCGTCACTAAGCGGCCAGCCAATAGAAGCAGAAGGGTGGAGATGAGCGGGACGTAACATCCCGCCCATCTCCTTCCTTCCGCATTTGCGGTGGACGCAGGTAAGGAGATGTTCGTCGTTCCTGTGGTGTCACACATAGCGATGTGTGGTGCCGCACGACCTACGAACAACATCGTACCTGTGGCAGCAACGATATTAAGAAAAGGAGCGACGTGTCAACGATCACCGTTTTTTAACGCTTTTTTGATCGTAGATCGTCGCCTCTTGGTGTCACAAGCTGCGATGTCGCTACCGGCGCCGAATGTGCGGCACTAACGACGTGACCCCGACGATATATCGGTAGCGATGTAGCAGCGTGTAAAGCACCCTTAAGAGTGCAAAACTGATGGAGATTTTTTAAGTCTCACAGTTAAACTGAATTGGTGATGAAACATGAAGATTTTCAGAGGTTATATCAGTTTGATCATCCATCGGGTCCAATGGTAGGTGCCTGGAGTGTTGATGTGTACATCTCGGCTTGCCAGTGAACTGAGGAACAGAAGTACCAGTGTTAACAATTCCTTGTAATCATCTCTTGCATGGCTTTGTGTAAGCTGGTTGGTGCAAAATTCAACTAGACACTCCTTAAAGGGGTATTCCCATCTCCAAGATCCTATCCCAATATGCAGTAGATGTAATAATAATATTACTAACTACCTCCAATTAGAAATGTAGTATAGTTCTTCTAATTCACTATGTCACTTACCTCATGTTCACAGTATTGCAGGACCTTAAGTATCCATGGTTATGACCACTAGCAACTAACTACCTAACTGAGACTATATGCGTGGGCATAACCATAGATACCTAAGGTCCTGCAATACCCTGAACATGAGGTGAGTGACATAGTGAATCAGAAGAACTATACTACATTTCTAATTGGAGGTATTTGCTAATATTGTTATTACACCTACTACGTATTAGGATAGGATCTTGGAGATGGGAATAACCTTTTAAGTGGACCTACTGTAGCTCAATTGTAACTATGCAATCTTGCATTCTAGCTGAAAACTTGGTTTTATCCAGTTGATTCCAGGCAGCTGAAAATCTTTCAAACAACTTTATATTTGGACTTGTTGATGCCAGCCACAATTTATTAAACACGCTAGCAGATATTAGCTCGTGAATGTGGTGCCTACACAGCATATTCAGCAGTTTTTCTGCAGTTTCTGTTGCAAGAGGATGCACGCACCAGCCTTTGTACCAATTTTACTACTGTTCGTGTCAAATTACATAAACTTCACTTTATCCAAGAGCTGACCATCTTGCAGAACCTTGTACACAGACTTAGTTTGTGCGGCTCTTGCGCCGTTAGGTATCTCTGGGACCAACAACAACTTCTTAGTTCCTCGTTCTGGCACTAGTCACTTAGCAGTTTCATTGTGGGTCTGGCTTGCAAACTTTCCCGTCACAGAGTACAGTCAGTGGACCACTACTATCAATGGAAGCTGTGAAAGCATTTACTAAAGTATCTCGATACCGGTCATGAGCATGTTTGATAGATTCCCTGTTCAACGTGAAACTGTCTGGATCATGGCCAAAAGACTGAGAAGAAGCAGCAAGCAGGTAAGTTGCTTTTCTATCACTGGTATTAGTTCTATCTAGAGCTGCAGCAATTCCCTGAGTCACAATGTTGACAGGTCTAAACAACTTACCTTTCTTTGGACTAAATGCCATTCGCCCTCATCACTACCGTTGTTGGAAGTGCCATTGTCGCTGCAACTGTTACTACTACTGCAAGGTTCAGCCGATGCTCAGTTTCCTTTTTTCTTCGTTTCTATGCCTGTGATTCTCTCATAAACCTTCTTTCCTTGACCAGCTTTCTGTATAATGGTCCCATGCTTCCACGACAACTTTTTTTTCTGTTTGAGCAAGCAAGACGTCACAGCCTTCCTGAAGTTTTATAAGTTTCATGTCATCACCATGAGCGACTAAAAACAAATCATCAAGTTTATTAACAAATTCTTTCTACTTGGATTCTTATGTTTTGGTTTACCATTTAGCATTCTTCTTGAGACTCTTTCATTAACCAAACAGACTCTTCACCTTACTGATCATGTGATATTGCTGCCTTGTTGGGAGTCTTGCTTTTCCCAGAACCGAAGTACTTTGTTGGCTGCGACGGTAGAACTGGTACATGTTGGTTGCAATTCTGTACCATGCAGGAAAAAAAACCTGGTCAACACCTGCCAATTCTATGGCAGCTCACATCTGGTAATACTGCCTTCTATCCCTCCAATTAACCACATTCCTCTAACACTGCAATTTGAAGGCGCCATTTTTTCTGACAATAACTAAACCTGTGGGAGGCCTAAATAGTAAATATAAAACCACATTTCATTAAAGTCTGATATGTTGCTGATGCTGAGTACACCCCTCACATTTTTGGACAACACTGAAGATATGACACTTGTAAAGTAGTCGGTGTACAGCTTGTAAAACAGTGTAAGTTTGGCTAGCCTCTAAATAAATCAAGACACAGCCATTAATGTCTAAGCTAAAGGCAACAAAAGTGAGAACACCCCATAAGTGAAAATGGCCAAATTGTGCCCAAAGTGTCAATATTTTGTGTGCTCACCATTATTTTCAAGCACTGCCTTAACTCCTTTGGGCATGGAGTCCACTAGAGCTCACAGACTGCCACTGGAATCCTCTTCTACTCCTATATGATGACATCATAGAGCTGAACGAGGTAATTAAATTCAATGCATAGCTGATACCCTGTGATGGTAATCTCATTAAAAGGCTAAGGCCGGTAATATACATCACTACCCTTTGACTTTACAAACAGGTATTGTCATTTCCCCATGTCCCAAAGCACCAAGGAGAAGATGTCCTTCTCTACACCTGACAGATGCTTCCAGTACACCAGGATGCTGTTTGGGTTGCAAGGAGCCCCAGCCACCTTCATGATGGCCATGTACCTCCCCACAAGAAATACACTCTGGCTTATCTGGATGATATCCTGATCTTTAGTCTACATTGGGGAAGTCATCTATGGAAAGTTCAGGGGGTACTTGATGTGCTAAGGAAGGTAGGGTTTTCCATAAATCAGAAGAATGTGACATAGGGAAGGAGAAGACTAAATACTTAGGCTATATCGTCGGTATGGGTGAAATAAAGTAAATAAAGTGGAGGGAATCCAGAATTGGCTGCAACCACTCTCAAAGAAGCAAGTTAGAGTGTTTCTGGGAATTGCGGGATACTATCGTCGGTTTATCCTGAACTTTGCCATGAAAGCTTCACCCCTGACCGATTTCTTTAAAGGTACAAAGTCGTTTATGGCCAAATGGACTTTAGAAGTGGAGATGCCTTTCCAGGAATTGAAGCTAGCCCTGTATAAACAGCCAGTCTTGGTGGCACCTGACTTCAGTAAGGAAATTGTGGTGCAGACAGAAGCTTCAGAGGTCAGGTTAGGAGCTGTGTTGAAGTAAATACTTTACCTGAGTAGGAAACTCCTCCTACGAAAAGAAATACTCCATACGTGGAGGAGTGCTTAGCCACTTTAAGGTACTACCTGTTAGGCCGAAAATTCAGGTTAGTAATAGATCATGTGCCTGAGATGGATGAGGGACGAGAAGGGAAGAATACCTGGGTAACCAGGTGGTTTTTAGCGCTCCAGGACTTTACTTCCATGTAGAGCATAGGCCCAGGGAAATTACATGGTAATGCTGATGCTCTGTTGAGGTGTCATTGCCTAATGACAGAAGGTGTGAAATCAACCCGTCTTTAGGTACAAAGGAGGTGGAGTAAGACCGCCACTAGTAAAATTCTGGAGGGAAAATGATGTAAACCCATTAGCAGGCTCTAGCATGTTAAATGCTAAGAGGGTTAATAGGCTATGAGAGGGCCGGGTTTTTGTGAATAGTCAAAGAGATGGGTGGAACGGCTGTTCATATATCTCCACCCCAGGGTGTGGTCCAGGGGGTAAAATGGAGACCGGAGAACTGGATATTTAGCTGTGCGGGCCGACCCGCTGGACTGTTGAGTTCTGTTTGTTCCTTTGTGAAGTAAAAGGGCTGTTTGGAGTTTATTTTCGACTGGTTTGTGAAGTCTAAATAAACCAGCTGAAGCTTAAACGAAGACCATTTCTGTGATTATCTCGAATGGCAGCCAAGTGAGCTGAACTATATATATATATATATATATATACATACACACTCTACCACTCTACAGTTCTTTTTTTTTTCAATAAAGCGAACAATAAATTAAACAGAAATACACTCTATACATTGTTAATGTGGTAAATGACTATTTTAACTTCAAACGTCTGACTTTTAATGCAATATCTACACAGGTGTATAGAGGCCCATTTCCAATAACCACCACTTCAGTGTTCTAATTATATATTATATACATTGTGTTTGCTGTGTTAGAAGGCTAATGGATGTTTAGAAATCCCTTGAAAACCCTTGTGTAAGTATGTTAGCACAGCTGAAAACAGTTTTGCTGATTAGAGAAGATATAAAACTGACCTTCCTTTGAGCTAGTTGAGAATCTGGAGCATTACATTTAATGGTTCTATTAAAACTCTAAAAATGGCCAGAAAAAGAGAACTTTCATGTGAAACTCGACTTTCTATTCTTGTTCTTTGAAATGAAGAATATTCCATGCGAGAAATTGCCAAGAAACTGAAGATTTCCTACAACGGTGTGTACTACTCCATTCAGAGGAGAGCACAAACACGCTCTAACCAGAGTAGAAAGAGAAGTGGAAGGCCCAGCTGCACAACTGAGCAACAAGACAAGTACATGAGAGTCTCTAGTTTGATAAATCAACCCTCACAGGTCCTCAACTAGCAGCTTCATTAAATCGTACCCGCAAAACGCCAGTGTCAACGTCTACAGTGAAGAGGCGACTCCGGGATGCTGGCATTCAGGGCAGAATGGCAAAGAAAAAGCCATATCTGAGACTGGCTAATAAAAGGAAAAGATTAATATGGACAAAAGAACACAGACACTGGACAGAGGAAGATTGGAAAAAAGTGTTATGACCAGACGAATCAAAGTTTGAGGTGTTTGGATCACACAGAAGAACATTTGTGAGACGCAGAACAACTGAAAAGATGCTGGAAGAGTGCCTGACACCATCTGTCAAGCATGGTAGAAGTAATGTGATGGTCTGGGGTTGCTTTGGTGCTGATAAAGTGGGAGATTTGTACAAGGTAAAAGGGATTTTGAATAAGGAAGGCTATCACTCCATTTTGCAACGCCATGCCATACCCTTTGGCCACATCCCACACTGGTGACCGCTTCATTGTGAACACTGCCCTTCAGGACTGGATGATGAATGCCACACAACTCCAGGAACATTTAAGGAAGGTGACAGGCACCCAAATTTCATGTCAGACCAATCAATAAAAACCATGAATAGGAGGACCAAGGGGATAGTAGTCAAAAGGTCATAATCAAGACCAATCAATTAAAAATAACATCAACGCTGCTTTTTTGCAAAAATATAACAAATATTTATTGAATAGAATAAATAGCAAAAAAGTGACATCAAAGAGTAATAAAGTGTACAGTAAACAGAGATCAGGCTCAAAAATGGGTGTCACTGAAGGTCACTGGAGTCTAGTGACCGGAGGGTCAGGTCATAAGCCAAATGTTAGTAGCATTTGGCTTATGACCTGACCCTCCGGTCACTAGACTCCATATAGATGTTGATTCTTTGATGCTTGCTGGAATGTGTAAGCATTTATACTGAGATTTTGGAGTAATCTTTAATCTATTGCTCAGGAGGTTATCAGACCATGCCCTCACTATTCTTGATACTGCTCCCCTGATGGGTGGTGGACCCCTGGTTTTGAACTTCAGTGACACCCCTTTTTGAGCCTGATCTCTGTTTAATGTACACTTTATTACTCTTTGATGTCACTTTTTTGCTATTTATTATATTCAATAAATATTTGTTATATTTTTGCAAAAAAACAGCATTGATATTATTTTTAATTGATTGGTCTTGATTATGACCTTTTGACTACTATCCCCTTGGTCCTCCTATTCATGCATTATCCATTAGGGTGAAGTCTGTATTTAATGCGATAATTTATGTCACATCTTGCCCTCATCCCTTTAACACAATCAATCAAAACCGTTTACATCAGCGTTGTCTGCATGCTACATTACCTGCAAGGGTACCTGACCACACCACTAGGCAAGAGGTACTGGAAGTTGGAACAGTGGACCTCAGTGCTGTTCACTGATGAAAGTCGATTCATGATGAGCAGGAAATGACAGCCACCAATGATATTGGAGAGGTCAAGGAAAGAGCTATGCATGAACCACTGTTGTCACCAGATCACCCTTAGCCAGGTGTGTCTAGTTAATAAAGAACTGCCCTACACTTTGTGAATGGTACAGTGACAAGCTCCTACCACTTGACAGCACAGGCTTAATTTAATTTTTATGGACGACAATGCTCCAGCTTCAGCTCATTAAGGTTGCATCATTAGGGAACGGCTATTGGAGACTGGGGTACATCAAATGGAGTGCCTGCACTTTCTCCAGATCCGAGTCCCAGAGAAATTGGATCAGCTGAGTGGCGCCCTTCAAGATGAGTGCGATGCCATGGCTCAGTAGACAATAATTCAACTTGTGAATAGCATGGGTCGTTGTCAAGCTGTAATTGATGCTCAAGGCCACACGACAAGCTATTGAGACATTGAAATTTTTGGGGGGTATACCCAATACTGTTATTGGCTTTTGTTTCACCTATTTTCTAAGTAAATATATTTCTAATGGTGCTATTGACACAAATTTCTCACCAGATATTGGTAACAAGTCATACAATCAACACAGGCAAATAAATCGAATTAGACTGCTTTCACACTTGCGCTGAACGGCATCCATTGCTATCCGCCGCCTTGAGGATTTACGGTAACCGTTGCCGGAAACCGTTTATTCCTCATAGGCTTCTATTAAGGGCGGATTGCAACGGATGGTCTGGCATTGCATCCGCCCCGCGGCGCATCAGTTGTTTTGTCGGTGACCATAGGGCGGAAGGAACACTGAATGTAGCATTTTTTTGTTGCTGTAAAAAAAACGCACTCCGCAGGACTCCGTTGGGATCCGTTACGAGGTATAATGACTGTCTATGGTGCTGGATTCCGTCGCCATGTGTTTGGCGACGGATTCCAATGCAGCATTCCGTCACGTTCTACTGAGCATGCTCAGCATGTGCAGCAGAACGTTCTAAATCGTTTTAAAGCACTCCTGGTCTCTCTCTCTGTCTGTCAGTCTCTCTATCTCTCTCTGTCAATTTCGGTCTCTCTCTTTCTGTCAATGTCGGTCTCTCTCTCTCTGTCTGTCTTTCCCTCTCTCCCCCTCTCTCATACACACCGATCACCGTCGTGGCTGTCACACTGCTCTGGCGGCTTCTCCTCTTTTGAACATGCCGGCTGCTCATTATTCCATCTAGTATTCACTGCTTCCCCCACCCACTGACGCCTATGATTGGTTGCAGTCAGACACGCCCCCACGCTGAGTGACAGCTGTCCTACTGCAACCAATCACAGCCGCCAGTGGGCGGGTCTATTTCGTGAAGTACAATAAATAAATAATTTAAAAAATCAGCGTGCGGTCCCCCCAATTTTGATACCAGCCAAGGTAAACCCACACGGCTGAAGGTTGGTATTCTCAGGATGGGGAGTTCCACGTTATGGGGAGCCCCCCAGCCTAAAAATATCAGCCAGCATCCGCCCGGTATTGCCGCATCCATTAGATGCGACAGTCCCGGGACTCTACCCGGCTCATCCCGAATTGCCCTGGTGCGGTGGCAATCGAGGTAATAAGGAGTTAATGGCAGCAGCCCATAGCTGCCACTAAGTCCTAGGTTAATCATGGCAGGCGTCTATGCGACACCCACAATGATTAACCTGTAAGGGAAAGTAAATAAACACATACACCCGAAAAAATACTTTACTTGGCATAAAAGATAAAAAAAACACCCTCTTTCACCACTTTATTAATCCCCAAATACCCCTCTAGGTCCGGCGTAATCAACACGAGGTCCCGCGAGGCTTTCAGCTCTGCTACATTGTAAGATGACAGGAGGGGCCGTAGAACACCGCCGCTCTCTGTCAGCTCCAGGCAGCAACTTAAGTGAGTTGCGCTGTCAGCAGGGACGTCACTGAGGTAGTGTGCGCGGTGATAATGAGTGCGGTAGTGCCGATGTGTATGCGGTGATGATAGGAGCGGTAGTGCCAGGGTGTGTGCGGTGAGGATGGGGGCGATAGTGCCGGGGTGTGTGCAGTGATGATGATGGGGGTGGTAGTGCCTGCGTGTGTGCAGTGATGATGAGTGCGGTAGTGCGTGCGGGTGTGCGGTGATGATGGGAGCAGTAGTGTCGGGGTGTGTGCGGTAATGAAGGGGGAGGTAGTGCCGGGGTGTGTGCAGTGATGATGGGGGCTCTCTCTCGGCTTAACGCAACGCGTTATTTCACAGGAATCCATTGCCTTTATATCACACTATTTACAACGCATCCGTCACATGCATCACACAACGCACTGTGACGGATTCTGTTCAACACAAGTGTGAAAGCGCCCTTAGAAATGGGAAATGACACAGAGAAAATTTTTTTTAACACGCTTACTGAAATGTATTAAATACTTCATACCAAAGCCTTAGTTGGTAATGACAACTTCAAGGCTCCTGTATGAGGAAACGAAAGATGGTGGCTCAGGTGTCATTTCAAGATGGTGGGATATTCAAAGTCTTTGCAATTTTACATTGAGGAAGATTTTTTTAAAAAATGTTACACAATTTTTAGATTCAATTATTTAACAGATTGGTGAACTGACCATATTTGCTTCTGAGAGACTCTGCCTCACTGCCTCAGCGAGCTGCCTTTGAGTAGCGGTGACAGAGGAAGTTCCTGCTTCGTCAGGATGCCTGCCGATACACAGCCTATACCGGCGAACTAAAGGACCCAGGAGGCCGGCGATGGAACAGAAGGTACACATATTATGCTCACCTTACCTTCCATTCCATCACCGGCCTCCTGGATCTTGTAGTTCGCCGCGAGGATTCGTCTCTCGTCGCGATGTACCGGCAGACTACAAGAACCATGACTATATGGAGATAAGGTATGCACACCAGTGACTATGCAAGGGGAATACATGTAATAGCAGAAACTGCTGTGTGAATACTGACATGAAAAATTCAATAGCTATGTGTAAGAATGAAATGTGAAAAATGGAACCTGCATTACTGCCATGAATATATGAATAAAGAGAAATTTAGCTACTGAATTGATCAATGCAATAGAGCCCCAACACTACGCCAAAGTATTTCTCTACGTTGGGGTCCCTAGCTTGTGTGTGTCCTCTCATGCAGTTAAAAAACTTACCGTGTATGGGAAGCTGAGACCCAGGCTATATATACGTATTATGTGGATTGGCAATAGGTGTGAGTGGGGTGGGTTCTCAAACGAAAAACAACTAACAAATAAGGAATAACGTTTGGAACTCCATTCTATGTCTGAACTGGGTGCAAAAAACCTAAAAAAACATCACTATATGGAGATAAGGTATGCACACCAGTGACTATGCAAGGGGAATACATGTAATAGCAGAAACTGCTGTGTGAATACTGACATGAAAAATTCAATAGCTATGTGTAAGAATGAAATGTGAAAAATGGAACCTGCATTACTGCCATGAATATATGAATAAAGAGAAATTTAGCTACTGAATTGATCAATGCAATAGAGCCCCAACACTACGCCAAAGTATTTCTCTACGTTGGGGTCCCTAGCTTGTGTGTGTCCTCTCATGCAGTTAAAAAACTTACCGTGTATGGGAAGCTGAGACCCAGGCTATATATACGTATTATGTGGATTGGCAATAGGTGTGAGTGGGGTGGGTTCTCAAACGAAAAACAACTAACAAATAAGGAATAACGTTTGGAACTCCATTCTATGTCTGAACTGGGTGCAAAAAACCTAAAAAAACATCACTATATGGAGATAAGGTATGCACACCAGTGACTATGCAAGGGGAATACATGTAATAGCAGAAACTGCTGTGTGAATACTGACATGAAAAATTCAATAGCTATGTGTAAGAATGAAATGTGAAAAATGGAACCTGCATTACTGCCATGAATATATGAATAAAGAGAAATTTAGCTACTGAATTGATCAATGCAATAGAGCCCCAACACTACGCCAAAGTATTTCTCTACGTTGGGGTCCCTAGCTTGTGTGTGTCCTCTCATGCAGTTAAAAAACTTACCGTGTATGGGAAGCTGAGACCCAGGCTATATATACGTATTATGTGGATTGGCAATAGGTGTGAGTGGGGTGGGTTCTCAAACGAAAAACAACTAACAAATAAGGAATAACGTTTGGAACTCCATTCTATGCAGAAACTGCTGTGTGAATACTGACATGAAAAAAAATGCAGGTTCCATTTTTCACATTTCATTCTTACACATAGCTATTGAATTTTTCATGTCAGTATTCACACAGCAGTTTCTGCTATTACATGTATTCCCCTTGCATAGTCACTGGTGTGCATACCTTATCTCCATATAGTGATGTTTTTTTAGGTTTTTTGCACCCAGTTCAGACATAGAATGGAGTTCCAAACGTTATTCCTTATTTGTTAGTTGTTTTTCGTTTGAGAACCCACCCCACTCACACCTATTGCCAATCCACATAATACGTATATATAGCCTGGGTCTCAGCTTCCCATACACGGTAAGTTTTTTAACTGCATGAGAGGACACACACAAGCTAGGGACCCCAACGTAGAGAAATACTTTGGCGTAGTGTTGGGGCTCTATTGCATTGATCAATTCAGTAGCTAAATTTCTCTTTATTCATATATTCATGGCAGTAATGCAGGTTCCATTTTTCACATTTCATTCTTACACATAGCTATTGAATTTTTCATGTCAGTATTCACACAGCAGTTTCTGCTATTACATGTATTCCCCTTGCATAGTCACTGGTGTGCATACCTTATCTCCATATAGTGATGTTTTTTTAGGTTTTTGCACCCAGTTCAGACATAGAATGGAGTTCCAAACGTTATTCCTTATTTACAAGAACCATGAGGCCGGCGATGGAACGGAAGGTAAGGTGAGCATAATACTGTATTCGTGTGCGTGCGTGTTTGTTTGTGTGTGTTTTGTACGTGCTTGTGTGTGTTTGTGTGGACTGCAAGTGTGGGTCAGAGCGCGGTGGATGTGCGGAACCGAAAGTGTGTGCGGTGAGTATTTTGCTTGTACAGCAAAGCTTTCTCGTAAACGGAGTTCCAAATTTACGGAGAGCTTTGCTTGTTAAGCGAAATTCTTGTTAACTGGGTTACTCGTTAAGTGAGGTTCCACTGCATTTTCATTAGTAGCACTTACTTTTTTTGTGCTTGTGTTAATCCTGTCCCAATGTTTTCGAGATGGTCTGCTGACTTTAATTTCTAACTTATTTATCTATTTTTCAAATGAAATGTATGCAGTTTGAAAAAAGTATTTAGTCAGCCACCAATTGTGCAAGTTCTCCCACTTAAACAGATAAGAGAGGCCTGTAATTGACATCATAGGTGGACCACAACTATGAGACAAAATGAGAAAACAAATGATCTTCCCAGCCTGATGCAGGGTTGCAATTTTGTTCCTGGTGTCCATCGACAGCTGTTTGGTCTTCACCATAGTGGAGTTTGGAGTGTGACTGTTTGAAGTTGTGGACAGGTGTCTTTTATACTGATAAGTTCAAACAGGTGCCATTACTACAGGTAATGAGTGGAGGACAGAGGAGCCTCTTAAAGAAGAAGTTACAGGTCTCTGAGAGCCAGAAATCATGCATGTGACTAAATACTTATTTTCCACCATAATCTGCAAAAAAAATATTACCAAATCAGAGGAGGTGATTTTCTGGATTTGTTTTCTCATTTTGTCTCTCACCGTTGATGTCTACCCATGATGTCAATTACAGGCCTCTCTCATCTTTTTAGATGGGAGAATTTGCACCATTGGTTGCTGACTAAATACTTTTTTTCCCCACTGTATCTTAGCTATCTATCTATCTATCTATCTATCTATATATATATATATATATATATATATATATATATGTAAAAAAAATATATACGGTGTATATATATATATATATATATATATATATATATATATATATATATATAAAATGGCGGCTTGAAAAAGTTTTCATGCCTACCCCATGAACCTTTCCACATTTTCAGCTCCCTGGCCAATGTTTTGTGGAACCACCATTTTCTACATAGTCTTTTGGGGTATATTTCTACCAGCTTTACATGGGGATGCTGACATTTTTGCCTATTATTTTTCCCTCTCAAAAATATTAATATTTTTGTCTACTCTGTATTTTCTTACTGATTACAACAATAACAATTATAATGTGTCAGTAATGCTTGTTAATTTTATACTTTAGTAATATACCAGATTTACAATTGTGAATACAGAGACCATAGTTAGTATAGAGTAGCACAGTAGACATTGTAGCAGCAATTAATATTGGATTTCCATCTTCATGATATGAGTCCCTTAAAAGACATAGTGGCATAGTCACAGCATGTGGGCAAGTCCGATTGCTGAATAATACATGATCTTTTCTCCTGTCAGCGGGCAATTCAACAATAAGCCCCTGACTGTGCAAGTTTTAGCTCAGTATCACAGAAAATCAGCATTAACCTCACCAATCTGGGGTTTGCCTTGTATATAGACACAGGTTGTTGGTTGTGTAAATGTATGTAAATATTTATTTACTAGAAGGTGGCCCGATTCTACGCATCGGGTATTCTAGAATTTACGTATTGTGTAGTTCATGTATGATTTTTGTTATATATCTATATATAATAGATGTTGTTGTGTGTAGTTACCAAGTGTTTGTGTAGGGCGCTGTACATGTTCTGGGTGTTGTCTGGGTGTGACGGGGGTGAGAGCGGTGTTGTATGTGTGTTGCGTGTGTTGCGTTGTTTGTGGAGTGTTGTGTGTGTGTGTGTGTGTGTTGCGCGGTTTGTGTGGGTGTGGTGTGTTTTGGGGGAGGTATGTTTTGTGTGTGTTGTGCGGTATGTGCGTATATTTATGTATGCCGCGGTGTTTGTGTGTTGGGTGTTGTGTGTGTGCGGCGTTGTCTGTGTGTGTGGGTGTCTGTGTAGAGCGGTGTTTGAGGTTCCCAGTGTGGTGTGTTGTGTGTGTGTGTGTGTTGGGGGGAGGTGTGCACCTCCCATCGTGCTCCATCCCCCATGCTGCGCACCCCCCATCGTGCCCCAACCCCCAGGCTGCGCACCCCCCATCGTGCTCCATCCCCCATGCTGCCCAACCCCCATCGTGCTCCATCCCCTATGCTGCACATTCCCCATCGTGCTCCATCCCCGATGCTGCGCACCCCCCATCGTGTTCCATCCCCCATGCTGCGCACTCCCCATCGTGCTCCATCCCCGATGCTGCGCACCCCCCATCGTGCTCCATCCCCCATGCTGCGCACTCCCCATCGTGCTCCATCCCCCATGCTGCGCACTCCCCATCGTGCTCCATCCTCCATGCTGCGCATTCCCCATCGTGCTCCATCCCCCATGCTGCGCACTCCCCATCGTGCTCCATCCCCCATGCTGCGCACCCCCCATCGTGCTCCATCCCCCATGCTGCGCACCCCCCATCGTGCTCAATCCCCCATGCTGCGCACCCCCCATCGTGCTCCATCCCCCATGCTCCGCACCCCCCATCGTGCTCCATCCCCCATGCTACGCACCCCCCATCGTGCTCCATCCCCCATGCTGCGCACTCCCCATCGTGCTCCATCCCCCATGCTGCGCACTCCCTATCGTGCTCCATCCCCCATGCTGCGCACCCCCCATCGTGCTCCATCCCCCATGCTGCGCACCCCCATCGTGCTCCATCCCCCATGCTGTGCACTCCCCATTGTGCTCCATCCTCCATGTTGCGTACCCCCCATCGTGCTCCATCCCCCATGCTGCGCACCCCCCATCGTGCTCCATCCCCCATGCTGCGCACCCCCATCGTTCTCCATCCCCCATGCTGCGCACTCCCCATCGTGCTCCATCCCCCATGCTGAGCACTCCCCATCGTGCTACATCCCCCATGCTGCGCACCCCCCATCGTGCTACATCCCCCATGCTGTGCAGCCCATCGTGCTCCATCCCCCATGCTATAATAGTTCTCCTATTATACTCAGAGAGGAGTATAATAGGAGGAGTATAATAGGAGGAGTAGTCCTGGGGGGAGAGGAGTATAATGCCGGCTCCCTGCACATGTGTACCGGGATCCAGTGTACGCTGGTAACTATGATACACATCGGGTAACTAAGGGACCTTAGTTACCCGATGTGTATAATGGTTACCAGCGTTCACCGGCTCCGTCACGATCCCAGCATCGCAAGGGTATGTCTGGCGCTGCTGGGATTGTGACGGAGCCGGTGTACACTGGTAACTATGATACACATCGGGTAACCAAGGGACCTTAGTTACCTGATGTGTATAATGGTTACCAGCGTTCACCGGCTCCGTCACGATCCCAGCATCGCAAGGTTATGTCTGGCGCTGCTGGGATCGTGACAGAGCCGGTGTACACTGGTAACTATGATACACATCGGGTAACCAAGGGACCTTAGTTTCCCGATGTGTATAATGGTTACCAGCGTTCACCGGCTCCGTCACGATCCCAGCAGCGCAAGGTTATGTCTGGCGATGCGTGCGGAGGGCCGAGGCGAGCGGGCAATCCATGCGGAGGGCTGGCCAGGCCGAGGCGAGCGACCAATCCGTGGGGGGGGGCGGAGCCGAGGCGAGGCGAGCTGCCAATCCATACGGGGGGGCGGGGCCATGGCGAGCCCAGCGGCCAATCAGCTTTGTGTCACCGTAAGGACACAATTTTGGAGCAAGACAGACAGACAGAATAAGGCAATTATATATATAGATACACCTTCCTGACACATTTAGTATAAGGCTAAGTTCACATGAGCATATATAAAATAGCCTGATTTTCATGCCGAAAAAACGGACAATTTTTCATCTATGTTGTCATCCTTATGCCATTTTATACATCAGTAGTTAAAGGGAACTTGACAGCTGATACATGCTGCCCAAACTGTGGATGGTTCAGTTTAAAGGGTCCCTTTAACCCCATAGCGACGGCCTAACGTCTCAAGACGTCGGAAAAACAGGGTACTTATTCTGTTCCAACGTCTTGAGACGTCAGGCCGGTAAAAGCTTGTAGCGCCCCCCAGTGACGAAAAATCTCAGGGGTTTCAGCTACCGGAGGTAGCTGAGACCCCCAAGATTATGAATCGGGGTTTTTTTTTTGGACCCCGATAATGTGATCGCCGGTATACACCGTATACCGACGTACACATAAAAAAAAAAAATGGCAAATAATACTGATTTCTTTCTCATCGGACATGATCAAACATGTCCGATGAGAAAGAAATATAATCCTTTAGTGCCCCCAAAGCCCCCGGTACCGGAGAAATCAACCCCCACCCCCACCGGACATCCAAAATGGCGCCGCCGCGCGCTGAAAACTGCCGCCGCCGGCTCTGTATTCATTTCCCTCCGATCTGAAATGATCAAACATTTCAGATCGGAGGGAAATGTCCTCCCCCTGACCCCTCCTCCGGTGCACCGGAGATCTCTGGTCCCCGGAGCCCCCTCCGGTTCTCCAGAGCGCTCCCCCCTCCGGAGCATGCAGGATGTCGGCGTGCAGCGCGCGGCCGCATTCATCCTGCTCTTTCTGCCGCATGTGACACGTCACATGCGGCAGAAAGGTGTCCCCAGGTCCCGCCGTCACCCCCCGTCACTCCCCCCCAGCCCCAGCCCCCGGTCTTACGCTACCTGGCGGCTGTTGCTGCTCCGTCCCTGCGATCACTCCCTCTGGAAAGCTGGCGGCGCATGCGCAGACAGCGGCTGTCAGCTGGATCCCTGCAAGCAGGGACGCTGACGTCGCTGCTGCACAGGCTGCTCCACTGTGGACCGGGGGAGAGTGAGTGCAGTAATCTGCAGCCAGACTCCTCACATGGAGAGACTGCTGTTCCAGAAAATGGGGGGTACGTTCTGTGAGTGTACCCCTCATATTCTGGAATGAGGTTACTGCAGGTCACTCTGCCCTAGGTTGGACCGGGGCAGTGTGAGTGCAGTATTCTCAGATTACTGCACCCACACTGCTCATGGAGAGCTTGCTCTTCCAGAAAATGGGGGATACGTTCCCTGAACGTGCCCCCCATATTCTAGAAGGTCCAGAGTCGCCGAGGGACCTCCAAAATGGATTACAGCGACCGAAATTTATTTATTTTCAATAAATTGGTGAAAAAGGAATGTTTCGGGGAGTTTTTTTTTCAAATAAATTTTTTTTTTGTCTTTTTTTTTTCTATTACTGACTGGGTTAGTGATGTCGGGTATCTGTTTAGATGCCGTGACATCACTAACCCCAGGGCTTGATGCCAGGTGACATTACAGCTGGTATCAACCCCGTATATTACCCCGTTTGCCACCGCACCAGGGCGCGGGATGAGCTGGAGCGAAGTGCCAGGATTGGCGCATCTAATGGATGCGCCACTTCTGGGGCGGCTACGGCCTGCTATTTTTAGGCTGGGAAGAGTCCAATAACCATGGCTCTTCCCACCCTGAGAATACCAGACCCCAGCTGTCCGCTTCACCTTGGCTGGTGATCTAATTTGGGAGGGACCCCAAGTTTGTTTTTTTTTTTTTTTTAAAAAAAACGCCTGGGGAGCCCTCCAAATTGATCACCAGCCAAGGTGAAGCTGTCAGCTGTGGTTTGCAGGCTACAGCTGTCTGCTTTACCCTAGCTGGCTATCAAAAATAGGGGGGACCCCACGTCGTTTATTTTAATTATTAATTTTTTGGGGGGCTAAATACAAAGCTAGGCACCCTTTAGTGCCACATGAAAGGCACTAAAGGGCGCCAGCTTAGAATATCCAGGGGGTGGGACATTATATATGTTTGAAATCTATCCATTCATCCATTGTAGCATTTTACGCTGTGTGCCCACAATCAGGATTTGCAGCGTTTTGGGCGCAGAGTGTTTTCCCTGCATCCATAGCGCTGCATTGTGCAGTAGAAGCACAGTGGGAGGATTTTTAGAAATCCTATGCCCAATGTGCTTCTTTTCTCCGCAGCATAAACCGACCTGTGGTGCAGCTTCCCGAGCCTCCGCATGTCAATTTATGCTGCGGAGTGTTGTCTGCAGGTAGCATAGAGCTCCACAGCAGCCTGAACCCAAATCGTGGGCATGGGCAGCTGCGTTCTCCCGTGGACAATACTCACATCTCTGCAGGAAGGCTGACACTGTGTACTAGACGCCGTGTCGCTGGATCATGGCCACATAGCCTAAAAGCGAGAAATTTGTTGCTACAGCAACATTTTTGTGAAGTACCTGTGGATTCAAAATGCTTACTATACTCCTGAATAAAATCCAGTTTCCAAAATGGGGTCACTTGTGGGGGGTTTCTGCTGTATAGGTACCCAAGGGGCCCTGCTAATGTGACATGGTGCCCGCAATTTATTTCAACTTTTCCAGAATTCAAATGGTGCTCCTTCCATTCCAAGCCCTACCATTTATCCAAACAGAGGTTTTTGGCCACATGTGGGGTATCCCTGTGCTCATAAGACATTGGATAACAACCTGTGGGGTCCACGGTTTGTTGTTGCCTCTTGAAAAAGTAAGAAATATGATGCTAAAGCAACATTTTTGTGAAAAAAATGAAAATTTTCAATATGGCAACCTAAGCTTATCAAATTCTGTGAAGTACTCTTGGATTCAAACTGCTCAATATACACCTAGATAAAAGCCTTGAGGTGTCTTGTTTCCAGAATGGGGTCACTTGTGGGAAACCTCCACTGTTTAGGCACCTTAGGGGCTTTCCAAATGCAACATAGCGTCCGCTAATGATTCCAGCCAATTGTGCAGTCAAATGGCACTCCTTCCCTTCCGAGCCCTGCTGTGCACCCAAACAGTTGATTTTCATCACACATAAGGTATCAGCATACTCAGGAGAAATTGCACAATAAATTTTATGCTGAATTTTTTCCTTTTACACTTGTAAAAAAAAAAGCTACCTGGTTGAAGTAACAATTTTGTGGTAAAAATGTATTTTTTTTTTTCACAGCTCAACATTATAAACTTCTGTGAAGCACCTGAGGGTTCAGGGTACTCACCAAACATCTAGATAAATTCCTTCAGGGGTCTATTTTTCAAAATGTGGCCACATGTTTAGGAGCTTCACTGTATAGACACCTCAGGGGCTCTGTTCTGTCTTCTATTCATTAAATAGGACAAGGGTAATATTGTTTGTTGCCCACAAGAGGTCACTGTTGGCTTTCTTATGTTTTAAGTGTTTTCCTCATACATTTCTACAGTATTTCTGTGGGTTGGAGCCTGTTGCTTTAAGGAAAAGATACTTCCTTGGACTGCCCCTTTTCCCTTCCCTTCCTGAGTTCGAGACGCAGATGTCTTGGTGCCTCCATAGGATTCAGAGGTGCTATAGCTGGCTCTAGTTCCTTTTCTTCAATCGTTCCTCCTGACTAGTGGATCCCGGTAGGAATCATTGTACTAAACTACATATTTATGTTAGAATATGTGTACAGTTGTTATGTAGGCACTGTGAAGTAACAGTGGCTCTACTCAGATTACATAGGCCGTGATACATGCAGAGCAGGTGTAGGGCAGCATCAGCAGTGTAAATGTTGTATTCAGTCATATGCATTGCTCTCTATGTTATGCAGATTCTGTAAATACCAGTACTACTATGTATGTCATTCTGTTATTTGTGATATGCCTGTACTGATTTGGATTTGTATCTTTTGTTATAGTTTTTACCAATTAATCATCCATTTCTTATGATCATCCACCTATCCATCATCATTTAATAAATAAAGACTTAAAGGCAACACAGTCTGTTTATTGAAACAGTGGATGAAGGTTAGCTGTATGCCGGAGTCCACACAGCTCACACGTGGACGAAGGCAGAACAGTAAAAACGGGCTGCTGGTCGCAGGCAGCGATTGTACGAACTGTACGGGGCAGCTAACACCCACGCTACACGGCACACGGGTATTACAGCAGCCGCCATACAGCTACATAGAACAAGAGCGCAGTCCAGCTCCAGTAAAGATAGCCGGTCGCAGGCTGTAGTACGGGACCGCTAACATCCACGCTGTACCGCATATGGATGTCACAGCAGCCACCATACAGCCGCAGTGACTAGACCGCAATACGCCAGAAACCACCATTCCACTCTCCACCACGCGGAAGGCCGTCCGCAAATAGACTCTGTTTCCCGCTAAAGTAGTCTGCAGCCAAGTGCACAATGTCTGTCAGCCGAGCGTCTTCCCTGAAGACAAGGTCAAGGGCAAGCTCTACTAAGTCCTCAATTAGGGAGCTTGCTGCCGTCGCTGCACTGAGGCTGAAGCAGCTAAAGTGAGGTCCTCCTTCGCTGAACAGGAAATGCAACTCAAACTAAAACAGACAGAGAGTGCACGTCTGCAATCAGAACAAGAATCAGAGAGTGCACGTCTGCAACTGACTCTAGAAAGACTTGCCGTAGAAAAGGAGACAGCGGCCGCAATAGCCAAGGCAGAGTTCCTGGAAGCGGCAGAGCACCCCGAAGAAAGACGCAGCGATGTTCTTGGGCCGGACCTAAACCAGCAGGATCTAGCACAGCGCGTCGCAGAATACGTCTACCAATACTCCAGGATAGATGACAGCTCAGATGTGCTTCACCGAACAGACTACGCAGACGGCCAGCCATCCAACCTCGAATTACACCGCTTCAAGCAAGAGAGTGTACAGCACGAGGAGGTTCACCAAAACTACTATTCCACAGAGCGGAAGGTACAACCACCATCTTACCACAAAGAGACACCTTCCTCTCCGGGGAGGTACTATACTGACTTTCCGAAGGCGGAAACACCCTACAGGTATGTTGATACACCACACAATAGACACGACCACACACCGGCTCGCACCAGCACTGACCAAGCCACCATGGACTTTGCAAAGTTCTTTGCTCGTCGAGATCTGATCACAAAAGGACTTGTAAAGTTCGATGATCGTGCCGAGAATTATAGGTCGTGGCGAGCCTCGTTCCAGAACACCATAAGAGGTTTGGACCTTTTTTGTAGTGAGGAGTTAGACCTCCTGGTAAAATGGCTTGGTAGTGAATCGGTAGAACACGCCAAAAGACTAAGAGACATTAACATTAAAAACCCACCCAAAGGTCTACACTTGGTGTGGAAGAGACTTGATGAATGCTATGGGTCCATAGAAGTTATTGAAAATGCTCTGTTTAAAAGAATTGATGACTTCCCTAAGATAGGACCCAAAGGCTTTCAAAGGCTAAGAGAGCTAAGCGATCTGTTAGTAGAGTTACAGGTCGCCCAAGAGGAAGGAGATTTGCCCAGATTGGCATTCTTGGATACCGCTAGGGGTGTCAA
Organism: Anomaloglossus baeobatrachus; assembly: GCF_048569485.1. Lineage (NCBI taxonomy): Eukaryota > Metazoa > Chordata > Amphibia > Anura > Aromobatidae > Anomaloglossus > Anomaloglossus baeobatrachus. The sequence continues at coordinate 368,940,781 of NC_134356.1, forward strand.
TCCGAGTGCAAAAACTTCCTTACAATCTACAAGAAAAGTGGGTCTCACACGGTTCATCGTATAAGCAAACACATAACGCGCCATTCCCTCCTTTTGCCGTATTTGTAGATTTTGTAGCTCAGCAAGCTAAAATCAGAAATGACCCTAGTTTTGATTTTACTCTGTCATGTACCACCGCCCCCGGTGTCAAACCCAGTAGGGCACCCGTGGCAGTCCACAAAACTAACATTGTCTCCTCAGGTCCTGCTCACAAAGAGAGTAAGCATCCTCCAGAAGAGAACAAACCCCAGGATATCAGTAAACAGTGTCCTCTACACCGGAAACCACATCCTCTACTAAAATGCAGAGCCTTCAGGGAGAAGTCTCTAGAGGATCGCAAAGGCTTCCTCAAGGAACACATCTGCTTCAAATGCTGTGCTGCAACATCGCACATGGCCAGGAACTGCGAAGCTAGAGTGAAATGTGCAGAATGTGACAGCACGGATCACAATACAGCCTTACACCCTGGACCACCTACACGAGTGTTGCCGCAAGCAGAAGAACACGATGGAAAACAGAAAAACACTGATGAAGACACCACGGTGGTTACCTCTCAATGTACGGAGATCTGTAAAGGACTCACAGGAGGAAGGTCCTCTTCGAAAATCTGCCTTGTCAGAGAGTCTACCCAGCAGGCCGCAGGGACAAAGCAATTAAGATCTATGCGATCTTGGACGACCAGAGCAACAGGTCTCTTGCCAAGTCCATCTTCTTCAGCAGTTTCAACATTGCAGGCCCCGGTTCTCCCTACTCCTTGAAGACATGTTCAGGTACCGTTGAGACGGCGGGGAGGAAGGCAAGCGGATACAAGGTGGAATCCATAGATGGTCAGACCTGCCTATCATTACCTACCATACTGGAGTGCAACCAGATTCCTAACAGGTCCGAGATACCTTCACCAGAGGTAGCAGCTCATCACCCCCATCTGAAGCGTATAGCTCACCTGATTCCAGAACTGGACTCAGAAGCTCCAATAGCCTTACTCCTTGGAAGAGACATGCTACGCGTGCATAAGGCTAGAGAGTCCATTAACGGCTTCCAGAACGCTCCATATGCGCAGAGACTTGACCTAGGATGGGTCATAGTAGGAGATGTCTGTCTAGGAGGAGCACAGAAGCCAGCCTCAGTCAACAGTATGCTCACCAACACACTAGAAAATGGACGCCCGTCTTTCTTCCGACCATGTCACAACAGTCTGTTGGTAAAGGAATTACCAAGCAGTACTCCTCTGCCATGTCTTTTCGCAGTTCCTTCCAACGAAGACCACGCTTGTGAGGGCAAACAAGACCACATAGGCTGTACAGTCTTCCACAGGACCAAAGAGGACAACAAAACAGCAATGTCCATAGAAGACAGGATGTTCTTGGACATCATGGACCAAGAAATAACCAAAGACAAGTCGAACAGCTGGGTGGCACCCTTACCATTCCGACCACGGAGACAACGCCTACCCAACAACAGGGAACAGGTCTACAGTCTATTTGTCTCCCTCAGACACAAGCTCAAGAAGTCTCCCGAGATGAGAGAACATTTCTTTACCTTCATGGAGAAGATATTCCGAAATAACCATGCAGAGATCGCACCTACACTACGAGACTCTGAGGAACGCTGGTACTTACCCATCTTCGGAGTGTACCATCCTACCAAGAAATAACCAAAGACAAGTCGAACAGCTGGGTGGCACCCTTACCATTCCGACCACGGAGACAACGCCTACCCAACAACAGGGAACAGGTCTACAGTCGATTTGTCTCCCTCAGACACAAGCTCAAGAAGTCTCCCGAGATGAGAGAACATTTCTTTACCTTCATGGAGAAGATATTCCGAAATAAACATGCAGAGATCGCACCCACACTACGAGACTCTGAGGAACGCTGGTACTTACCCATCTTCGGAGTGTACCATCCTAAAAAGCCAGGCCAAATAAGAGTGGTGTTCGACTCAACTGCCAAGTGCGAAGACGTCTCGTTGAATGATGTCCTACTATCTGGCCCAGACCTCAATAACAGACTCCTAGAAGCTCTACTCTGTTTCCGCAGAGATACGGTGGCATTTATGGCTGACATCCAACAGATGTTTCACTGCTTTCTCGTCAAAAAGGAACACAGAAACTACCTGAGGTTCTTCTGGTACCGTGACAACGACCCAGATAAAGACATCATAGAGTACCGGATGAGGGTACACATCTTCGGGAATAGTCCTTCCCCCGCAGTGGCTATCTACGGTCTCAGGAATTCCGGCAAAGAAGGTGAAGAGAAGTACGGGTCGGATGTCAGATCCTTTGTGGAAAAGGATTTCTACGTAGACGACTGCTTGAAATCCACACCCACAAACGAGGCAGCAATCAGTCTTCTAAAAAGAGCTGAAGAAATGCTCGCTCAGTCCAACTTAAGGTTGCATAAGATTGCATCCAATAGCCGAGAACTGATGGAAGCCTTTCCCTCTCAAGACTATTCCAGTGATCTGAAGGGCATAGACCTGAGCATCGACTCTCTTCCCATGCAACGGAGCCTAGGACTACTTTGGGACTTGAAGACAGATGCCTTCACCTTTCAGATCAACAAAGAAGAAAAATCCTTCACACGTAGAGGTGTCCTTTCCTTTGTGAATAGTCCGTACGATCCTCTGGGATTCGTAGCTCCAGTTACCGTCCAAGGTAAAATGATGCTAAGAGACTTCACCCAAGAGACATCTGATTGGGATGATACACTTCCTGCAGAAAAGGCAGACCTGTGGGCAGAGTGGAGGAAGTCTCTCGAGGCCTTGACCGATCTTCATGTGAACCGACCATACGCTCCTGTGCCATCCACAGAAGTCAAATCTCAAAGACTCTGTATCTTCTGCGATGCATCAGTCAAAGCAATCACAGCAGTAGTATACCTTAAAACCACCGATGTGAATGAACAGATCCATATTGGGTTCGTCATGAGTCGGACAAAACTGGCGCCACTCCGTGAAAACACGATACCTACACTGGAACTCTGTGCTGCCGTCCTTGCAGTTGAGCTGGCTGAACTTATCTCAGATGGAATGAATCAGGAGATCAAAGATGCAGAGTTCTACACTGACAGCAAGGTGGTACTAGGATACATCTGCAACGAAACACGACGCTTCTACGTCTACGTCAGCAACCGGGTGTTGAGAATAAGAAGATCAACTTGCCCTGATCAGTGGCATTACGTATCTACTCATCACAATCCCGCCGACCATGTGACTAGATCCGTTGCACCAAGTCACCTTAAGGCTATGTGCGCACAGTGCGTTTTTCGCGGCGTTTTTCGGGTGCGTTTATGGCCTCAAAACTGCAGGACTTTGCTTCCCCAGCAAAGTCTATGAGTTTTCATTTTTGCTGTCCGCACACATCTGTTTTTTTTTCAGCTGCGTTTTTGTGGTGCCACATAAACGCAGCATGTCAATTATTCCCGCGTTTTTCACTGCGCTTTTCATCCATTGAGTTCAATGGGATGTTGAAAGACGCAATGAGAAACGCAAATAGCTGCGTTTTGGTGCGTTTCTAAGACCAAAAACGCAGCTATTAACGCAGGAGGTGGGTAGTAAAGTGACGTGTACAGGAAGAGGATTCCTTCTGTCAGTAAACACAGAAGCGTGAATCCTCCCGGTACCGTCACCGCCGCTTCCACCTCCCGTCCTGTGCATGTATGCTGCCGTGCGGCGCCATGTCTGGGCGGGAGGTGGAAGCGGCTGCGAAAACAAAAGTTAACAGTAGAAAAAAAAAAAAGTTATACTCACCTGTCTGCAGACTCCCGGTGCCATGCCCACTCCCATCTCCTCTCACGGTATCGCCACCCCCGCTCCGGCTGTGTGCAGACGGCCGGGAAACCTCCGATGGATGCAGGACCTGGCGATGGATCACCTGATGCAGTCACCTGACGCATCAGGTGATCGTAAGTATCGCGGTGACGCGGGCGCCCGGCCGGTATCAGCGGATGCGTCAGGAGACTTCATCCCTGATTACCGGCAGCTGCTGCAGCGATCGGACAGGATCAGACTCCCGCCCCATCGCTCCAGGAGCTGCCGGTAATCAGCACATAAGTGAGTATTATTTATTTATTTATTTTTTTGCACCGATGCATCTGCTGATTGTATAATCGGCTTTTATACAATCAGCTGATGTGTGATGGGATTCAGGCACTTGATCCTGACACATCATCTGATCGCTTTGCCTTCCAGCAAACCGATCAGATGATATTGGATCCGGATTGGACGGCGCGGGACCCTGACCCAGGATTACTGCGGAGGGGGGGTTCTTTATTTCAATAAAGATGGAGTCACTAATTGTGTTGTGTTTTATTTCTAATAAAAATATTTTTCTGTGTGTTGTGTTTTTTTTTTATCTTTACTAGAAATTCATGGTGGCCATGTCTAATATTGGCGTGACACCCTGAATTTCGGGCTTAGGGCCAGCTATACAGCTAGCCCTAACCCCATTATTACCCAGCGAGCCAGCCGGCATCAGGGCAGCTGGAAGAGTTGGATACAGCGCCAGAAGATGGCGCTTCTATGAAAGCGCCATTTTCTGGGGTGGCTGCGGGACTGCAATTCACAGCGGGGGTGCCCAGAAAGCATGGGCACCCTGCACTGTGGATTCCAATCCCCAGCTGCCTAGTTGTACCCGGCTGGACTCAAAAATTGGGCGAAGCTCACGTCATTTTTTTTTTAAATTATTTCATGAAATTCATGAAATAATTTAAAAAAAAAAGGGCTTCCCTATATTTTTGGTTCCCAGCCGGGTACAAATAGGCAGCTGGGGGTTGGGGGGGCAGCCCGTCCCTGCCTGCTGTACCCGGCTAGCATACAAAAATATGGCGAAGCCCACGTCATTTTTTTTGTTTGGGGGGGCAAAGAAATCCTGCATACAGTCCTGGAAGGAGGATGCTGAGCCTTGTAGTTCGACAGCTGCTGTCTGCTCTCCTGCATACACTATTGGATGGAGTATGCTGAGCTTTGTAGTTCTGCAGCTGTCTGCTCTTCTGCATACACTAGTGGAGAATGAAGAACACATTAAAGAGGAAATGACATCAGACCTTTTTTTGTTGCTCACTGATAAAAAACGCATAAGGACGCAGTGAGCAAAAACGCAGCAAAACGCAGCAAAAAAACGCACCAAATCGCGGCAAAACGCGTGCGTTTTTGCCGCGTTTTTTCGACGCAGGTGCGTTTTTGTGCGTTTTTAGCGGCCAAAAACGCACAAAAACGCAGCGTCAAAAAGACGCAGTGTGCGAACCTAGCCTTAGGACACTACATGGTTCACAGGCCCTGCCTTCCTGTACCAGACAACATCCTACATCAGCAGGCCCAATACATTCGAACTGGTGGATCCAGATGTCGACGACGACCTTCATCCTCAAGTGTCAGCTCTTCATACAGTGGTTTCAGGATGTCACCTCGGATCTCATCGGTTCAGTAGATTCTCAACCTGGAACTCACTTGTTAGGGCCATCGCCTTTTTACTACACGTGATTCAGTTTTACAAGTCCGAACTACCAACAAATCAGAGATGCAGTAAAGGTTGGCATCACTGCAAGCATGCGTTTACTGCTCCCAACCTAGAGAAAGCCAAGATTACAATACTCCATGTTGTACAAAATGAAGCCTACAACAAGGAAATAGGCAATCTCGACAAAGGACTACCCATTCCTAGAGACAGTGCGTTGAGGAAACTCGACCCGTTCATTGACAAAGATGGGCTGCTGAAAACAGGTGGCCGCATTCAAGAAGCTAAGGTAGAAGTCTCAGAGAAACACCCGGTAATAATTCCCAGACGTCATCACGTCACAACCTTGCTCATTCGACATCATCACATCTTGGTGAGACATCAAGGTCGTTTGTTTACCGAAGGGAGTCTACGAGCGGCTGGACTATGGATAGTCGGAGCGAAGAGAAGCGCGAGCAAACTCATCTTCAACTGCGTTACGTGTCGCAAACTTCGTGGCGTGTTTCAAAACCAGAAGATGGCCAATCTTCCACCTGACAGGCTCAGTACTGAACCCCCTTTCACCAACGTTGGACTGGATGTGTTCGGCCCATGGTCCGTAGCTACAAGACGCACTAGGAAGGTCCATGCCGAAGCAAAGTGTTGGGCAGTTCTATTCACCTGTTTGTCTGTCAGAGCTGTTCATATCGAAGTAATAGAATCTATGGACACTTCAAGTTTCATACATGCACTTCGACGCTTCATCGCTATCAGAGGCCCTGTGAAGCACATTCGTTCTGATAGAGGCACGAACTTTATTGGAGCAGCAAGAGAACTCCAAATCCCTTCCAATCTAGACATTACAAATGTAGAGAGGTACCTAGGTGAGCAAGGATGCACCTGGACCTTCAACCCGCCACACTCTTCGCACATGGGAGGCACCTGGGAAAGAATGATAGGAATTGCACGCAAGATTCTAGATTCTATCCTCTTGCAAGCAAACACCAGACTTACCCACGAAAGCTTGACTACGTTCTTGGCCGAAGTTACAGCTATCATGAATGCTAGCCCATTGACAGCTCTTTCTGGAGATTCTGGAGACTCAACAGTTCTTACTCCTGCCATGTTACTTACACAGAAAACCTGTGTCCCAGGAGCTCCACCTGGAGAATTCACCGAGAAAGACCTCTACAGAAGACAATGGAGGCAAGTACAAAACGTGTCCGATGCCTTTTGGGACAGATGGAGGAAACAATATCTCTCCACTCTGCAAACCAGAACAAAATGGCAGAAAGACCATCCAAACATCAGACTTGGCGATGTGGTACTTGTAAAGGACAGTCAATCACACCGAAATGAGTGGCCACTCGGCCTGGTCACCAAACCCTTTCCCAGCAAGGACGGGAGAGTACGCAAGGTAGAGGTCAGAGTGAGCAAGCTCGGAGAGAACAAACTGTTCACCAGACCAGTCACTGAACTTGTGTTGTTGTTATCCCCTCAGGAGTCCAATAGTGGCATTGGTTAACGCCAAGCGGGGAGTGTTCTGTCTTCTATTCATTACATAGGACAAGGGTAATATCGTTTGTTGCCCACAAGAGGTCACTGTTGGCTTTCTTATGTTTTAAGTGTTTTCCTCATACATTTCTACAGTATTTCTGTGGGTTGGAGCCTGTTGCTTTAAGGAAAAGATACTTCCTTGGACTGCCCCTTTTCCCTTCCCTTCCTGAGTTCGAGGCGCAGATGTCTTGGTGCCTCCATAGGATTCAGAGGTGCTATAGCTGGCTCTAGTTCCTTTTCTTCAATCGTTCCTCCTGACTAGTGGATCCCGGTAGGAATCATTGTACTAAACTACATATTTATGTTAGAATATGTGTACAGTTGTTATGTAGGCACTGTGAAGTAACAGTGGCTCTACTCAGATTACATAGGCCGTGATACATGCAGAGCAGGTGTAGGGCAGCATCAGCAGTGTAAATGTTGTATTCAGTCATATGCATTGCTCTCTATGTTATGCAGATTCTGTAAATACCAGTACTACTATGTATGTCATTCTGTTATTTGTGATATGCCTGTACTGATTTGGATTTGTATCTTTTGTTATAGTTTTTACCAATTAATCATCCATTTCTTATGATCATCCACCTATCCATCATCATTTAATAAATAGAGACTTAAAGGCAACACAGTCTGTTTATTGAAACAGTGGATGAAGGTTAGCTGTATGCCGGAGTCCACACAGCTCACACGTGGACGAAGGCAGAACAGGCTCTCCTAATGCAACATAGCGTCCGCTATTGATTCCAGACAATTTTGCAGTCAAATGGCGCTCCTTCCCTTCCGAGCCCTGTCATGCGCCCAAACAGTTGATTTCCACCACATATAAGGTATCGCCAAACTCAGGAGAAATTGCACAATAAATTTCATGGTGATTTTTTTCCTGTTACCCTTGTGAAAAAAAAGCTACCTGGTTGAAATAACAATTTTGTGGTAAATTTGTTTTTTTTTATTTTCATGGCTCAACGTTATAAAATTCTGTGACGCACCTGGGGGTTCAGGGTACTCACCAAACATCTAGATAAATTCCTTGAGGGGCCTAGTTTCCAAAATGGGGTCACTTGTGCGGGGTTTCTGCTGTTTAGGTACCTTAGGGGACCTCCAAATGCGACATGGTGCCCGCAATCTTTTTCAGCCAAATTTCCTTTCCAAAATTCAAATATTGCTCCTTTCGTTCCAAGCCCTCCCATTTGTCCAAACAAAGGTTTCAGACGACATGTGAGGTACCACCGCGCTCATAAAAAAAGTGGTTAACAAACCTTGAGGTCAAATTTTTGGAATTACCTCTTGAAAAAGTGAGAAAATTGATGCTAAAGCAACATTTTTGAGAAAATTATTAAAATTTTCAATATGACAACGTAACGTTAACAAAATCTGTGAAGTACCTGTGGATCTAAAATGCTCACTATACCCCTAGATAGAAGCCTTGAGGGGTCTAGTTTCCAAAATGGCGTCACTTGTGAGGGGTTTCTTCTGTTTAGGTACCTTAGCGGACCTGTAAATGCAACATGGTGCCCGCAATCTATTTCAGCCAAATTTGCTTTCCAAAATTCAAATATTGCTCCTTCTGTTCCGAGCTCTCCCATTTGTCCAAACAAAGGTTTCTGACCACATGTGGGGTATCGGCGCACTCATAAGAAAGTGGGGAACAAGTTTTGTGGTCCATTTTGTTGTGTTATTTCTTCTAAAAGTGAATAAATTTGGGTTAGAGCAACATTTTTAGGTAAAATTTAATTTTTGCTTTTTTTCATTCCACATTGCTTTTGTTCATGTGAAGCACCTGAAGGGTTAATAAACTTCTTGAATGTGGTTTTGAGTACTTTGGGGGGTGCAGTTTTTAGAATGGTGTCACTTTTGGGTATTTTCTGTCATCTAGACCTATTGAAGTCACTTCAAATGTGATGTGGTCCCTAAAAAAATGGTTTTGTAAATTTTGATGTAAAAATGAGAAATCGCTGATAAACTTTGAACTCTTCTAACTTCCTAACAAAAAAAAATTTTGTTTCCAAAATTGTGCTGATGTAAAGTAGACATGTGGGAAATGTTATTTATTAAGTATTTTGTGTCACAGAAATCTCTGGTTTAACGGTATAAAAATTCAAAAGTTGAAAATTGCTAAATTTCCAAAATTTTTGCCAAAATTCAATTTTTTTCATAAATAAACGCAAAAAATATTGTCCTAAATTTGTTACTAACATGAAGTCCAATATGTGATGAAAAAACAATCTCAAAATCACCGGGATCCGTTGAAGCGTTCCAGAGTTATAACCTCATGAAGTGACACTGGTCTGAAGTGCAAAATTTGGTCTGGTCATTAAGGTGAAAATTAGCTCCGTCACTAAGGGGTTAATACAATTTACATAAACAAATACCGTTTTCTATGTTAAAGAATTGCAATGTATCCATAAAAATTTTGAAATTATTAGCTACTAATGAAGTGACCTAATCAATACCTCCCATTTCACATTTATTAGCTAATACCACAATGCTGCAGAATGAAGGCCCCGTCACACGCAGCGATATCGCTAGCGAGCGTACCCGCCCCCGTCGGTTGTGCGTCATGGGCAAATCGCTGCCCGTAGCGCACAATATCGTTTGGAGCCGTCACACAGACTTACCTGCCTAGCGACTAGAGTTGAGCGCGGTTCGTGGTTCTCCAGTTCGCGGCTCGAGTGATTTTGGGGCATGTTCTAGATCGAACTAGAACTCGAGCTTTTTGCAAAAGCTCGATAGTTCTAGAAACGTTCGAGAACGGTTCTAGCAGCCAAAAAACAGCTAAATCCTAGCTTGGTTTCTGCTGTAATAGTGTAAGTCACTCTGTGAATCAAACTATTATCACATTTCAGTGTATAGTGTGCGTGAACAGCGCCTTCAGATCACTGCTGTTTCTATAATGGCGATCGCCATTTTTTTTTTTTTTTTCTTGTCTTCCTTCCCTAAGCGCGCGCGTCTTGTGGGGCGGGCCAGCATGTCAGCCAATCACAGACACACACACACCTAAGTGGACTTTGAGCCAGAGAAGCAACGGCATGTGTGATAGGATCTGCATGTCACATGTCCCTGCATTATAAAACCGGACATTTTCTTCACGAACGCCATTATCTGCCTTCTGCGTCTTTGGTGTCAGACATCAGTGTCGCAGCTCCGTCCTCCTGAGTCCTATAGCCGATACAGCTGTATGCGCTGCATACACAGCATTAGACAGCATAGGGAGAGCACATTCTAGCAGTCCTTTTAAGGGCTCAAAGCGGCAGGGTCAGAGAGCCATAAGTGACAGGTCCTGCAAACAGCAACAGCGTCTGTGTAGCCCAGGTCAGGGATTTCCTCCCTGCATTTCACCATTAGGAGGGAATAGAAAGGCAGGCTTCCATTCCTCTACCCAGAGCACCACAATCCTGCCACTGTACCCTCTTGTCCTCTGCACACTCCAACTCATTCTAAGTAAGCCATTATACTAGCAAACACTCAGTGTACCACTGGTTGGCACTGGGAGGATCAGTTCTGATATAGTCCTGGTATGGTGCAGAGCTTGCTCCACATGCTGGGACCTGGGCTGGTCTCTATCCACAAGTGCCTTTTTTGCAACATAGAAGCGGTTATATACAGGTTACAGGTATGTGTGCTCTATTATGGTTCTGCTTTTAACTTTATCTAGGAGGCCGCATGGCACATGAAATACAGAATGTAGAGTAGGACCCCCCTATTGAGATTTGCCGTGACGTTGGCAGGGGTGGCTCAAAAAATTGATCAATTATTTGCTAAAAATCTCATTTTTTTTTTTTATTGTAGTACAGTTGGAATAAATCTGTGAATTTTCACTTTTTATATGATGCATGCCAATTTCAGATCGTGCTGGCTCCCCTCTCTCTCTGTTTGGTCGTAGTTATGCTACAAATTCTGGTGGCCGGTCACCACCATGCCATGCACGCCTGATTTTGGTTTGCTATGTATTCCTCATGTTGGTAGCTGTTCAGATTCAGTTACCTCACCCCTTTCCACAGGCAATGCTAATTAAGCACCATCTTGGATCTGGTCCGCCTTTATCAATGGTTGCTGGTTGGCACTGGGAGGATCAGTTCTGATATAGTCCTGGTATGGTGCAGAGCTTGCTCCACATGCTGGGACCTGGGCTGGTCTCTATCCACAAGTGCCTTTTTTGCAACATAGAAGCGGTTATATACAGGTTACAGGTATGTGTGCTCTATTATGGTTCTGCTTTTAACTTTATCTAGGAGGCCGCATGGCACATGAAATACAGAATGTAGAGTAGGACCCCCCTATTGAGATTTGCCGTGACGTTGGCAGGGGTGGCTCAAAAAATTGATCAATTATTTGCTAAAAATCTCATTTTTTTTTTTTTTTATTGTAGTACAGTTGGAATAAATCTGTGAATTTTCACTTTTTATATGATGCATGCCAATTTCAGATCGTGCTGGCTCCCCTCTCTCTCTGTTTGGTCGTAGTTATGCTACAAATTCTGGTGGCCGGTCACCACCATGCCATGCACGCCTGATTTTGGTTTGCTATGTATTCCTCATGTTGGTAGCTGTTCAGATTCAGTTACCTCACCCCTTTTCACAGGCAATGCTAATTAAGCACCATCTTGGATCTGGTCCGCCTTTATCAATGGTTGCTGGTTGGCACTGGGAGGATCAGTTCTGATATAGTCCTGGTATGGTGCAGAGCTTGCTCCACATGCTGGGACCTGGGCTGGTCTCTATCCACAAGTGCCTTTTTTGCAACATAGAAGCGGTTATATACAGGTTACAGGTATGTGTGCTCTATTATGGTTCTGCTTTTAACTTTATCTAGGAGGCCGCATGGCACATGAAATACAGAATGTAGAGTAGGACCCCCCTATTGAGATTTGCCGTGACGTTGGCAGGGGTGGCTCAAAAAATTGATCAATTATTTGCTAAAAATCTCATTTTTTTTTTTTTATTGTAGTACAGTTGGAATAAATCTGTGAATTTTCACTTTTTATATGATGCATGCCAATTTCAGATCGTGCTGGCTCCCCTCTCTCTCTGTTTGGTCGTAGTTATGCTACAAATTCTGGTGGCCGGTCACCACCATGCCATGCACGCCTGATTTTGGTTTGCTATGTATTCCTCATGTTGGTAGCTGTTCAGATTCAGTTACCTCACCCCTTTCCACAGGCAATGCTAATTAAGCACCATCTTGGATCTGGTCCGCCTTTATCAATGGTTGCTGGTTGGCACTGGGAGGATCAGTTCTGATATAGTCCTGGTATGGTGCAGAGCTTGCTCCACATGCTGGGACCTGGGCTGGTCTCTATCCACAAGTGCCTTTTTTGCAACATAGAAGCGGTTATATACAGGTTACAGGTATGTGTGCTCTATTATGGTTCTGCTTTTAACTTTATCTAGGAGGCCGCATGGCACATGAAATACAGAATGTAGAGTAGGACCCCCCTATTGAGATTTGCCGTGACGTTGGCAGGGGTGGCTCAAAAAATTGATCAATTATTTGCTAAAAATCTCATTTTTTTTTATTGTAGTACAGTTGGAATAAATCTGTGAATTTTCACTTTTTATATGATGCATGCCAATTTCAGATCGTGCTGGCTCCCCTCTCACTCAGTGTACCTAGTGGCATCCTATACGTGGCTATTGGACTTTGCTATAGTCCCACTAGTGCAAAGACATTTGCAGAGCACGTCTGCCTGCATTGCACACTACAACTTTTTTAAACTAAGCAATTTTACTAGCAAACACTCAGTGTACCTAGTGGCATCCTATACGTGGCTATTGGACTTTGCTATAGTCCCACTAGTGCCAAGACATTTGCAGAGCGCATCTGCCTGCGTTGCACACTCCAACTAATTATAACGAAGCCATTATACTAGCAAACACTCACTGTACCTAGTTGTATCCTAAACGTGGCTATTGTACTTTTGTCAATTCACAGTATTGGAACGTTATTTGCAGGACATCTGCCTGCCTTGCACACTCAAACTTTTTTAAACTCAGCCATTATACTAGCAAACACTCACTGTACCTAGTTGTATCCTAAACGTGGCTATTGTACTTTTGTCAATTCACAGTATTGGAACGTTATTTGCAGGACATCTGCCTGCATTGCACACTCAAACTTTTTTAAACTCAGCCATTATACTAGCAAACACTCACTGTACCTAGTTGTATCCTAAACGTGGCTATTGTACTTTTGTCAATTCACAGTATTGGAATGTTATTTGCAGCACGTCTGCCTGCATTGCACACTCAAACTTTTTTAAACTCAGCCATTATACTAGCAAACACTCACTGTACCTAGTTGTATCGTAAACGTGGCTATTGTACTTTTGTCAATTCACAGTATTGGAACGTTATTTGCAGGACATCTGCCTGCCTTGCACACTCAAACTTTTTTAAACTCAGCCATTATACTAGCAAACACTCACTGTACCTAGTTGTATCCTAAACGTGGCTATTGTACTTTTGTCAATTCACAGTATTGGAACGTTATTTGCAGCACGTCTGCCTGCATTGCACACTCAAACTTTTTTAAACTCAGCCATTATACTAGCAAACACTCACTGTACCTAGTTGTATCGTAAACGTGGCTATTGTACTTTTGTCAATTCACAGTATTGGAACGTTATTTGCAGGACATCTGCCTGCCTTGCACACTCAAACTTTTTTAAACTCAGCCATTATACTAGCAAACACTCACTGTACCTAGTTGTATCCTAAACGTGGCTATTGTACTTTTGTCAATTCACAGTATTGGAACGTTATTTGCAGGACGTCTGCCTGCATTGCACACTCAAACTTTTTTAAACTCAGCCATTATACTAGCAAACACTCACTGTACCTAGTTGTATCCTAAACGTGGCTATTGTACTTTTGTCAATTCACAGTATTGGAACGTTATTTGCAGCACGTCTGCCTGCATTGCACACTCAAACTTTTTTAAACTCAGCCATTATACTAGCAAACACTCACTGTACCTAGTTGTATCCTAAACGTGGCTATTGTACTTTTGTCAATTCACAGTATTGGAACGTTATTTGCAGGACATCTGCCTGCCTTGCACACTCAAACTTTTTTAAACTCAGCCATTATACTAGCAAACACTCACTGTACCTAGTTGTATCCTAAACGTGGCTATTGTACTTTTGTCAATTCACAGTATTGGAACGTTATTTGCAGGACGTCTGCCTGCATTGCACACTCAAACTTTTTTAAACTCAGCCATTATACTAGCAAACACTCACTGTACCTAGTTGTATCCTAAACGTGGCTATTGTACTTTTGTCAATTCACAGTATTGGAACGTTATTTGCAGCACGTCTGCCTGCATTGCACACTCAAACTTTTTTAAACTCAGCCATTATACTAGCAAACACTCACTGTACCTAGTTGTATCCTAAACGTGGCTATTGTACTTTTGTCAATTCACAGTATTGGAACGTTATTTGCAGGACATCTGCCTGCCTTGCACACTCAAACTTTTTTAAACTCAGCCATTATACTAGCAAACACTCACTGTACCTAGTTGTATCCTAAACGTGGCTATTGTACTTTTGTCAATTCACAGTATTGGAACGTTATTTGCAGCACGTCTGCCTGCATTGCACACTCAAACTTTTTTAAACTCAGCCATTATACTAGCAAACACTCACTGTACCTAGTTGTATCCTAAACGTGGCTATTGTACTTTTGTCAATTCACAGTATTGGAACGTTATTTGCAGCACGTCTGCCTGCATTGCACACTCAAACTTTTTTAAACTCAGCCATTATACTAGCAAACACTCACTGTACCTAGTTGTATCCTAAACGTGGCTATTGTACTTTTGTCAATTCACAGTATTGGAACGTTATTAGCAGCACGTCTGCCTGCATTGCACACTCAAACTTTTTTAAACTCAGCCATTATACTAGCAAACACTCACTGTACCTAGTTGTATCCTAAACGTGGCTATTGTATGCGTCTCTGCATGACAACCTCGTGCTCTGTTTTTAATAAGCTATAATGATAGCACAAAATACTGCCATTTTGTGGCATCATAGAACTGGCTGTTGTATTCCATTAGTGCCCCACTGGTGACAAGCTATTTCTAGCACCTCTACATCACACCCTCATGCACATTTTGCTACGCTAATGTTATAGCAAACTCATGGAATTCATTGCTGCATTTCATAATTCGGAGGGATAGAAAGTCAGGCTTCCTTTAGCTTTTCCTTCTGTTCATAGACAGCATCTCCAAGACAAATTTCCCCTCCACGTCTAAGTGTGGAGAGGCAGCTAGTGCGCATGCGTGTGCCGATGTACCCCAGCTGCAGCATAATTACAGTGTTTCGCCTAGTGAGTATGCTCAGCCTGACTGTGCCATTCCTGACGCTAAGTTTTCATTTCGGGATACAGCGCATGCTCCCACACTAAGTGTGAAAAGCCTCTTTGCACAGGTGCTTGCATTCCGTGCCGGGTATAAGTCCTGTTTTGGGCATAGACACCATGCTAAAGCTGATAGTCTTTTTTCAGAGACTGTATTTCATGCTACTGAGCATGCTCAGGCACTTCCTGCATCAGAGACTAGGTCCGGTAATGAACTCTTTGGCCCTGGCCCTGATGTGGGGGTCCCATATAGACCACAGGGCATCAGGTGTCCTCCCAAATGGCTTGCAGAGGCCCACACCTATGACTTGTCACCGCATTATTGATGCTCAGACGATGACTGGTGAGGTGTTTGGGTCATGGCAGCCATGAGGTCATCATTGAAGTTGCGTTTCCAAATAGGACGCTAGTTATGCCACTCATGACGTGTCACTCTACTTTTGTCTCCAGGAGGTGCATTGTGGTTCACCCTGGTTTGGGGCGGACCCAGGTTATAAAAGGGGCTGGAGCCAACAAGGAGGTGCGCAGTCTTCTATTATGCTCCGAAAGAGCACACCTCCATGTGTTGAACCCATTGCGGCTTTAGGCCAGAGGTAGGCAGGGATCGGGTGGTGGATGCAGGCCACCACCACAGTTGGTAACGCAGAACGGTTAAGACCAGCTCCTGTCCTAACAGTCCTGCTTGTGCAGCCCAGTGGCATTAACAGGCCTGCTGCTGCTGATGCGCCTGCTGTCCACAGGTGTGGCCCCTACGCACACGGTCAGCGTACTCAATGGCCCCTGTGTTGTTAACAGGGAGTTCCTGGGCTGGGTGGGCATGTGGACCCTGTGACGCTAACAGGGCTCACAGTCTCCAGATCCGAATGGCGTCTAACTCGGTTCAGGCTACTATTAGTTTCATAGCCACACAGCTCTGTATCCTCCACCAAACCTTCAAGTTGCCAACCTCTCCTTTTCCAACTGGGAGCACGGTGGACACTGACTGCTGATGGGGATATATACCTTTCTCTTTCTTTTCTTATTAATTTTCGTTATATAGCGGTCACAGATTATATACCACTTTATCCAAATCTGCCAGTCCCACTGTAACAGATGTTGTTTCTTCAGCAAATGTTACAGTTGCTTAACCACCAAATCCACGGACCAAAACTTTTTTCCCCTTTCCAACACACCTGTTCCCCTTTCCAACAGCATCTGTCCTTTTTCAACTCATTTTGGGATATGACCAAAAGTGCAACTGTGCAGGGACACCGTACTCAACGCCATCTCAGCACAGCAGCCATCCCTCGGTCCCTCCGATGTGGACAAGTAAAAGACCATTTCCTCCTATCCATGACAAAGCGTTGAGATTCACTCTGTGCAGCACTGGTGTTTAGTGGACAAGTAGATCTAAGATTGCGTACCACATTCTGCAGATACTCCTGTATACGTGCGTCTATTTCTATGGCAGGAATTAGTTCGCCAAATTTTGTCTTGTACCGGGGATCTAACAGTGTGGCAACCCAGTATTCAGGATTAGTTCAAATTCATACAATCCGAGGGTCATGTAGGTAGTGCAGCAAGAAGGCGCTCATGTGTCTTGTGCATCCAGGAGGACCAAGTCCTTGGTGTGTTGGTGGCAGAGAGGTGAGAATCGTGCATCCTTCCTCTGCCCTCTCCCCCCCAACCTCGCACAACCGAAATGTGAGCAAGCTCTCACTCATCTGCTGAGTCTTCCATGCCCATCGCCAGTTCGTCCTCCATTTCTTCATGGGCTCCTGCACTTTCATCAACACTTTTTGCTGATACTATGCGCCCTTGTTAATCCCTCTCCCTCACCATGACTGCCGCATAGGTGCCGCTGACCATCTGGACCTCGTAGATCTTGTTATCCCTTCCGCATATGACTCCTCCTGTACTTCCTCCCCTTCCTCTTGTCCCAACACCTGACTCCGAATAATAATTACAGTGTGCTCCATCATGTAGATGACCAGAATTGTCACGCTGAGAATGACATTGCCAGTGCTAAACATCTTCGTCGACATTTCAAAACTGTGTAGCAGGGTGCATAGGTCCTTGATCTGACACCACTCCAGCAGCGTGATCTGCACCACCTCTGGATCAAGTTATCCCAGGCTATATGTCTTACCGTATTTCAGCAGGGCTCTGCGGTGCTGCCACACACGCTGCAACATGTGCAGATTCCAATTCCTGCGTGTCGAAACATCGCATTTACGGCGTTTAACTGCCAGACCCTAAGACTTCCGGAGTGATGAAAGTTGTTGAGCTGCTGTGTGCGCACGATGGAAGTGAGCACATAGCGAGCGTGCCCACTGCACAAGGCCATGTAGGCCGTGATGGTGTTTTAAAAATTGCTGGCGAATTCGGTTCAACACGTGAGCCCTAAAAGGCACGTGTGTCACATTGCCCTGAGGATGGCCCGCAGCCAGGTTTGCATCATTGCCGCACACGGCTGTTAAGTCACCAACGGAGTCCGCTCCGTCAATTTGTACTCCGGTCGCCAGGTGACAACGTGTTCCTTTCATGAATAGTGCTGATGATGGGAGAGTAGTCGATGCCAGCGGCGCAGGTGGACGCAGGTTATGCTCACCCACTGGGCTGCATTACCTTGACAGATGCAGAATCTCTGGCTGAATGTAGCTGGTGGGTATCTCACAGATGAAATACCATCATTCAGCTACAACCAATGGGAAGACACCACACCCTTTTTTATGCCCATCCTGTCTGCAGACCACTGCCAGACATAGCTATGAACCTCTGGTTAATTTTACCCCCAGTTCAGTTTTATGATTTTGTGTGCTTGTTACCTGACTACTTTTCCTGCTTGCTGTTTATGTACCTTGTTGGCCGATACGCATTTCACCTCTGCTTGTTTTCTGATTCTTTCCTGGCCGTCCCATTCTGTTCCTGTTCCTCAATTAATGTTTTGACCCTGCCTGACTACTATTCTCTGTAATAGCGGTGTGACTCACATTTCCCATACATTTCAAAGTAAAACTTTGACCGCCTGATGGCATTGAGCTCTGCTGCCAGCATAGTAAGGAGGTGTGTGGTAGTCCTTGTGCGCAGTTGCAAGCAAGGGTGGCCTGACCACACAGGGTTTGCGCCAAGGTAGAGGACCCACACGAGGTTGAAGAGGCAGAAGCAGTGTATTAACTTCTACATACAGAACAAGGATTGAAACAACTCGTGGGGACGGCAAGACTTGTACAGCAGACCCTTCTCCATCTCTCACCATAGTTTGCCAGTGCCCAGTCAGTGACATGTAATGACCCTGTCTATGCTTACTGGTCCAAGTATCTGTGTTGAAATGCACCCTGTCGCACACAGATTTTCTCAAGGAAGTGGTGATGTTGTGTGCGACATGCTGGTGTAGCGCGGGCATGCTTTTCTTGGAGAAGCAGTGGTGATTGGGCATCTGGTACTGGGGCACAGCGACAGACATAAGGTCTGTAAAATCCTGTGTGTCCACTACGCGTAAAGGCAGCATTTCGGTAGCCAACAGCTTACAGAGGGATAGAGTCAACCACTTAGCTTTGTCATGGGTCGCAGTAAGTGGCCTTTTATTTGACCACATCTGAGGGACAGAGATCTGGCTGCTGTCTGTAGACGGTGTTGAGTAGGGTGTCCCTGGAAAAATGCAGGTTTGTGAGAAAAGTGCAGGCGGAGACATGATGTTGCCTTCATCTTGCCTTCAGATCTGTTCATCTTGTATCATTTTTAAAAAACACAGCAAGCAAGGGTTACTCCAAGCGGAGTCTACCTTTTTTCCCCAAATTGGGCACACAGACACCCCATCAGTGGCAGGACTTGTGCCCTAGTTGCAAACAGGATGTTTTGATTTGCATCAAGCACATTCCAAATCCACAAGCATTTACTCTCCCCAGGATGACACAGGGGTAGTAAATTCCTTCTGGATCCATGACTTGTTCATTTTGATGAACGTCAGTCTGTCCACATTGTCACTGGACAGACGCGTGC
Source organism: Anomaloglossus baeobatrachus (assembly GCF_048569485.1). Taxonomy (NCBI): domain Eukaryota; kingdom Metazoa; phylum Chordata; class Amphibia; order Anura; family Aromobatidae; genus Anomaloglossus; species Anomaloglossus baeobatrachus. The sequence continues at coordinate 368,960,152 of NC_134356.1, forward strand.
GCTTATCTGTCAGCACACACCCAGCAGCACTGAAGACACGTTCAGAGACAACGCTGGCAGCTGGACACGACAAAATCTTCAAGGCGTAACTGGAGAGCTCTTGACATTTTTCTAGATTTGAAGCACAAAAGGAGCAAGGCTCCATTTGCAAAGTCATTGCATCGATGTTCATTTGGAGATACTCCTGTATCATCCTCTCCATCCGTTGACTATGTGACACACTTGATGTCTCTGGTGGCCTTGCAAAGGAGGGTCTAAAAAAATTATGAAAAGATTCCATAAAATTGCTGTTACCAGCACCAGATACGGTCCTACTGGTACGGGTAGACTGTTGAAGATGACGAGGCCGTCCCATGTTTGTCAAGTTACAACTGGGAGAATCACTCCCTTCACCTGCACGGTTGTTTGGTGGAAAAGCCGAGCTAAGATCGAGTAACAGCTTCTGCTGATACTCCTGCATACGTGCGTCCCTTTCTATGGGTGGAATTATGTCACAAAATTTGGACTTGTCCCGGGGATCTAATAGTGTGGCAAGCCAGTAGTCATCATCACTTCTAATTTTGACAATACGAGGGTCATGTTGGAGGTAGTGCAACAAGAAGGCACTCATGTGTCTTGCGCAGCCATGCGGACCAAGTCCACGCTGTGTTTGTGGCATAGAGGTGCTAACCGTTCTTTCTTCCTCTGTCATCTCCCCCCAACCTCTTTCAACTTAAATTTGACCAAGGTCCCCCTCATCAGCTGAGTCTTCCATGTCCATGGACAGTTCGTCCTCCATATCTTCATGTCCTCCTGCACCTTCCTCAACATCTCGCCTGCTACCATGCGCCCTTGTTGATCCCTGTCCCCCATGGTCCCATGCCTGCCGCGTTGGTGATGATGAACGTCTGGACCTTGGTGATGTTGTTGTGTCTTGCGCATATGAATCCTCCTGTAGTTCCTCCCCTTCCTGTTGTCCCACCCCCTGACTCCGAATAGTGTTTAGCGTGTGCTCCAGCATGTAAATGACTGTAATCGTCATGCTGATAATGGCATTGTCAGCGCTAAACATATTCGTCGCCATGTCGAAACTGTGCAGAAGGGTGCATAGGTCCGTGATCTGAGATCACTCCATCAGGGTGATCTGCCCCACCTCTGCATCTCGTTGGCCCAGGCTATACGTCATGACGTATTGCACCAGGGCTCTGCGGTGCTGCCACAGTCGCTGTAACATGTGGAGAGTTGAATTCCAGCGTGTCGCCACATCGCATTTCAGGCGATGAACCGGCAGGCCGAAAGACTTCTGGAGCGATGCAAGTCGCTCAGCTGCGGCGCTTGAACGGCGGAAGTGAGCACTGCAGACAGTTTCCGTGCCCTGGTCAGAAGGCCATCTAGGCCGGGATAGTGTGTTAAAAATTGCTGGACAACAAGGTTCAACACGTGAGCCATACAAGGCACGTGTGTCACCTTGCCCAGGCGAAGGGCCGCACCCAGGTTTGCAGCATTGTCGCACACGGCCTTACCAGGCTGCAGGTTGAGTGGAGACAACCATTTATTAAACTCGGACCGCAGAGCTGACCACAACTCCTCAGCTGTGTGACTCTTATTCCCAAGACATGTCAAGCTAAAGACCGCCTGATGCCGTTACGCTCTGCTGCCAGCATAGTAATGAGGGGTGCGTGATTCCTTCTGCGCAGTGAGAACGCTGGTGGCCTGACCAGGCAGGCTTGGGGCGGAGGTGGAGGACCCAGATGAGGTGGAGGATGCAGAAGCAGTGGCGGAACTTGGACAGACAGAGGATTGACACACAAGTCGTGGGGACGGCAAGACTTGTGCAGCAGACCCTTCACCATCTATCACCATAGTTACCCAGTGCCCAGTCAGCGACATGTAACGTCCCTGTCCATGCTTACTGGTCCAAGTATCGGTGCTGAAATTCACCCGTTCACACACAGAGTTTCTCAAGGAAGCGGTGATATTGTGTGCGACATGCTGGTGTAGCGCGGGCACACCTTTCTTAGAGAAGTAGTGGCGACTAGGCATCTGGTACTGGGGCACAGCGACAGATATAAGGTCTCTAAAATCCTGTGTGTCCACTAGGCGGAAAGGCAGCATTTCTGTAGCCAACAGCTTACAGAGGGATAGAGTCAACCTCTTCGCTTTGTCATGGGTCGAAGGAAGTGGCCTTTTATTTGACCACATCTGAGGGACAGAGATCTGGCTGCTGTGTGTAGACGGTGTTGAGTAGGGTGTCCCTGGAAAAATGCAGCTTTGGGAGGAAAGTGCAGGCGGAGACATGATGTTGCCTTCATCCAAAGTTGGTGCTATCGATGTCTGAGAGAGCTGTACACACTCACTTGTTTCCCCTTCCAAACCAACTGACGACCTACCAAGCAAACTGCCTGTTGCGGTTACAGTGGTGGAAGTTGTGGGTGGAAAAACAGGTGTGACAGCTGTCCCCACAGTCCTAGAAGATGACGAGCGCGCGGATGCCCTGGAAGGGGCAGGCGGTGGATGGTTGGCTCCACTAGGCCGCATTGCAGCACGGTGAGCTTCCCACCAGGCCATATGATATTTATTCATGTGACGATTCATGGAAGAAGTTGTCAAACTGCTGAGGTTTTGACCTCTACTAAGATAACCATGGCAAATGTTACAGATCACATAATTTGGCCGATCTTTTTTTATGTCAAAAAAGGACCAGGCTAGGCAAGGCTTAGAGGCCATGCGACCTGTTGATCCACCCCGAATAATGCTCAGAGGCAGAGTGGTGGCTGAGGATGCAGTTGTAGACGTGCTACCAGTGCTCCGACTGTGTCCAGGAAGGCGCCAGGTTACTTCGACGTCGGTTGCATCCTCCTCCACCGCCTCTATTGACCTCCTCGAGTGTCTGACTGTGGGTTGACAGTAGGTGGGATCTAGAACTTCATCATCAATTGTTGTGTTTGCACTCCCCTCCCCCTCAGACCGAGTTTCTTCTTGCCCTGACCGAATATTTAAGTTGTCATCCCAATCGGGTATCTGCGTCTCATCTTCATCAGTATGTTCCTCATTGCCTATAACCACAGTTGTTGGAAAGGCAGCATTTTGGTAGCCAACAGTTTGCATTTTATGAAAGTCAACCTCCAAGCCATGTCATGCCCTTCTAAAAGCATGTATAACACAGCGAGGGGACTCCAACCACAGTCTCCCTCGTTGCCACTCACTGGGCCACACACACCCCACTTGACTGGCATCGGTTGAGCCCCCTTTTGAAAAAGAAAAAGATGCTTTGCATGAAGCACTCTCAAAAATACGCGTGCCTTTCCCGTCCCCTGGCTGACCCCGGGGAAGAAAAGTCCTCTGAGAGCCATGACTTGTTCATCTTGGTTCTTTTAGAAACACAGCGAGGGGACTCCAACCACAGTCTCCCTCGTTGCCACTCACTGGGCCACACACACCCCACTTGACTGGCATCGGTTGAGCCCCCTTTTGAAAAAGAAAAAGATGCTTTGCATGAAGCACTCTCAAAAATACGCGTGCCTTTCCCGTCCCCTGGCTGACCCCGGGGAAGAAAAGTCCTCTGAGAGCCATGACTTGTTCATCTTGGTTCTTTTAGAAACACAGCGAGGGGACTCCAACCACAGTCTCCCTCGTTGCCACTCACTGGGCCACACACACCCCACTTGACTGGCATCGGTTGAGCCCCCTTTTGAAAAAGAAAAAGATGCTTTGCATGAAGCACTCTCAAAAATACGCGTGCCTTTCCCGTCCCCTGGCTGACCCCGGGGAAGAAAAGTCCTCTGAGAGCCATGACTTGTTCATCTTGGTTCTTTTAGAAACACAGCGAGGGGACTCCAACCACAGTCTCCCTCGTTGCCACTCACTGGGCCACACACACCCCACTTGACTGGCATCGGTTGAGCCCCCTTTTGAAAAAGAAAAAGATGCTTTGCATGAAGCACTCTCAAAAATACGCGTGCCTTTCCCGTCCCCTGGCTGACCCCGGGGAAGAAAAGTCCTCTGAGAGCCATGACTTGTTCATCTTGGTTCTTTTAGAAACACAGCGAGGGGACTCCAACCACAGTCTCCCTCGTTGCCACTCACTGGGCCACACACACCCCACTTGACTGGCATCGGTTGAGCCCCCTTTTGAAAAAGAAAAAGATGCTTTGCATGAAGCACTCTCAAAAATACGCGTGCCTTTCCCATCCCCTGGCTGACCCCGGGGAAGAAAAGTCCTCTGAGAGCCATGACTTGTTCATCTTGGTTCTTTTAGAAACACAGCGAGGGGACTCCAACCACAGTCTCCCTCGTTGCCACTCACTGGGCCACACACACCCCACTTGACTGGCATCGGTTGAGCCCCCTTTTGAAAAAGAAAAAGATGCTTTGCATGAAGCACTCTCAAAAATACGCGTGCCTTTCCCGTCCCCTGGCTGACCCCGGGGAAGAAAAGTCCTCTGAGAGCCATGACTTGTTCATCTTGGTTCTTTTAGAAACACAGCGAGGGGACTCCAACCACAGTCTCCCTCGTTGCCACTCACTGGGCCACACACACCCCACTTGACTGGCATCGGTTGAGCCCCCTTTTGAAAAAGAAAAAGATGCTTTGCATGAAGCACTCTCAAAAATACGCGTGCCTTTCCCGTCCCCTGGCTGACCCCGGGGAAGAAAAGTCCTCTGAGAGCCATGACTTGTTCATCTTGGTTCTTTTAGAAACACAGCGAGGGGACTCCAACCACAGTCTCCCTCGTTGCCACTCACTGGGCCACACACACCCCACTTGACTGGCATCGGTTGAGCCCCCTTTTGAAAAAGAAAAAGATGCTTTGCATGAAGCACTCTCAAAAATACGCGTGCCTTTCCCGTCCCCTGGCTGACCCCGGGGAAGAAAAGTCCTCTGAGAGCCATGACTTGTTCATCTTGGTTCTTTTAGAAACACAGCGAGGGGACTCCAACCACAGTCTCCCTCGTTGCCACTCACTGGGCCACACACACCCCACTTGACTGGCATCGGTTGAGCCCCCTTTTGAAAAAGAAAAAGATGCTTTGCATGAAGCACTCTCAAAAATACGCGTGCCTTTCCCGTCCCCTGGCTGACCCCGGGGAAGAAAAGTCCTCTGAGAGCCATGACTTGTTCATCTTGGTTCTTTTAGAAACACAGCGAGGGGACTCCAACCACAGTCTCCCTCGTTGCCACTCACTGGGCCACACACACCCCACTTGACTGGCATCGGTTGAGCCCCCTTTTGAAAAAGAAAAAGATGCTTTGCATGAAGCACTCTCAAAAATACGCGTGCCTTTCCCGTCCCCTGGCTGACCCCGGGGAAGAAAAGTCCTCTGAGAGCCATGACTTGTTCATCTTGGTTCTTTTAGAAACACAGCGAGGGGACTCCAACCACAGTCTCCCTCGTTGCCACTCACTGGGCCACACACACCCCACTTGACTGGCATCGGTTGAGCCCCCTTTTGAAAAAGAAAAAGATGCTTTGCATGAAGCACTCTCAAAAATACGCGTGCCTTTCCCGTCCCCTGGCTGACCCCGGGGAAGAAAAGTCCTCTGAGAGCCATGACTTGTTCATCTTGGTTCTTTTAGAAACACAGCGAGGGGACTCCAACCACAGTCTCCCTCGTTGCCACTCACTGGGCCACACACACCCCACTTGACTGGCATCGGTTGAGCCCCCTTTTGAAAAAGAAAAAGATGCTTTGCATGAAGCACTCTCAAAAATACGCGTGCCTTTCCCGTCCCCTGGCTGACCCCGGGGAAGAAAAGTCCTCTGAGAGCCATGACTTGTTCATCTTGGTTCTTTTAGAAACACAGCGAGGGGACTCCAACCACAGTCTCCCTCGTTGCCACTCACTGGGCCACACACACCCCACTTGACTGGCATCGGTTGAGCCCCCTTTTGAAAAAGAAAAAGATGCTTTGCATGAAGCACTCTCAAAAATACGCGTGCCTTTCCCGTCCCCTGGCTGACCCCGGGGAAGAAAAGTCCTCTGAGAGCCATGTCCACATTGTCAGTGGACAGACACGTGTGCTTATCTGCCAGCAGACCCACAGCAGCACTGAAGACAGGTTCCGAGAGAACGCTGGCTGCAGGACACGACAAGATCCCCAAGACGTACGTGGCGAGCTCAGGCAATTTATCAAGATTGGAAGCCAAGAATGAGCAGGGCTCAAGTTGCACAATAATGGCATGTTTCCTTGCATATACTCATATATCTGTGTGTCCTCCTCTTTTTCCTTGTCCAGCTCTTTTGTTTTCGCATGAGTATATGTCCTTGTCACTTTCCCATGTGTTGTGAGTTGTTTGTGACCTTTTGGACACCTTTGAGGGTGTTTTCTAGGTGTTTTTCTGTGTTTGTGATTGCCTGCCATTGTTTCCTATGCAGTTCGAGTTCGGTTCGACGAACCGAACTCGAACGGGAGGTCCGTTCGGCGAACCAACCTCGAGCCGAACCGCGACCGGTTCGCTCATCTCTACTAGCGACATCGCTGTGGCCGGCGAACCGCCTCCTTTCTAAGTGGGCGGTACGTGTGTCATCTCAGCGGCGTCACTAAGCGGCCGCCCAATAGAAGCGGAGGGGCGGAGATGAGCGGCCGTAACATCCCGCCCACCTCCTTCCTTCCTCATTGCCGGCGGGCGCAGGTAAGCTCCAGTTCGTCGTTCCTGAGGTGTCACACGTAGCGATGTGTGCTGCCACGGTAACGACGAACAACCTGCGTCCTCAACAATCAATGATTTTTTTAAAATAAACGACGTGTCAATGATGGACGATAAGGTGAGTATTTTTGATCGTTAACGGTCGCTCGTTGATGTCACATGCAACGACGTCGCTAACTATGCTGGTGTGCGTCACGGAATCCGTGACCCCGGAGATATATCGCTAGATACGTCGTTGCGTGTAACGGGGCCTTTAAGCAGATAACTGGAAAAAAAGTTACAATTTTTTGATGACTATTAATAATTATTATTGAAGTCTTAAAGCGTAACTGTCATTAAAATTTTTATTTCATAAAACAATAATACACATAAAAATAAACAACTTTGTAATATATTATCAGTCACATTTGCTTATTTCCCTGCAGAATTGATCAGTCATCATCAAAATTCCCAATTCTGAGGTTACGCTTTAAATTATTGAGGATGCTACTGTAACTGAAGATAATACGTGTCATTGTAACTCAGGCTTTGGTTCTATATATTGAGTCTGCTAGCATTTTAACACTTTCATGTCTATCAAACCAGTTATTCTCTTTACGACCATAACGTGATCATATCATAGCAGCATTTCTGGAATAAAATGAGCTGTTTAGCATCCAGTTGGGTGACAGGCCCGTTTTAGTCCTTTGAATGATAGAACAGTATGCTAAATGAGGAGTTCAGGAGATTTCTTAGCGTGTCTCTCTTGGAATACAAGCGATGTGCAGATGGCTTGATTAGCAAAACATGTTCTATTGGAAGCGAATTAACTTGTTTTCAAATGGAAAACCGCAATAAGAATTCAAAATATTTGTATTTTATTTCCTAGGAGGTCAAGAGGAAAACTCTGTTTACTAACATGCCATTCTGGAACACGTGTTTATGAATACTGCGCCCACTAAACTTACATTTATCAATATTAGTCAGAATCATGAGTGATAGGAGCGGAGTCTAAATTGTCTTTATTACTAGGCAACAGAAAAAAGATGAATTACAAGAGTAGAGAAACAACTTGTCAAACAGTCTCTTTATTATTGATATGTCATTTTTGATCATTAGCGGGAATCTGTCACCAGGTATTTGCCATCTAATCTGAGAGCAGCATAATGTAGAGACAGAGATCCTGATTCTAGTGATGTGTCACTTACTGGGCTGCTTAGTGTAGTTTTGATAAACGCACTGTTTGATCAGCAGTAGATTATCATTACAGGACTACTTGGTCTGCTGCGTGGTAGTCCAGCATTTTCATGAGCCCTATATAACTGCTAGATCTGCAGCAGAAAAAACATTGATTTTATCAACATGACAGCAAACAGCTCAGTAAGTGACACCGCTGGAATCAGGGTCTCTGTATTTACATTATGCTGCTCTCTGATGGGATGGTAAAAACCTGATGACCAGTTCCCTTTAAAAGGTGTCCTTTAATGCTGCATGTATTAATTTATTCTGTTCAGAATGTTCTTCCATGAGCCCTTTAGCACACATACATATACTGTGATTTTTCTCCATAGATTTTTGTACCAGGTGCTGTTGCCCTAGAGTGAGGCACTCTGTCACAAGTGTGTCACTGCCTGATGTGATCTTGGGGGGATCTGGGATCAGAAGGTCACAGCATATTGTTGATCACAGATCCGCTCTAGTGCACACTTGTCGTTCATCTTAAATTGGGAGCATATTTAATTCCATCCGGTACTAAAGGGGTTCAGGTTCATTTCTAACCCGCAGTAATCTAACAAGTAGTTGTAACCTCAGCTGCAGCAACTCCCTTCTGCTATAAATATCTGCTTCTCGCTTCACTCCATGTCGGCTATAGCTCATATCTATACTGTCCACTTTGAAGGAGCCAGTCTCTTGAGAAGCTGAGGTGTTGCTTCTGTGGCAGCTAACAAGTGAGAAGTTCTGGAGTGTTATTTATATTGTCTTTCCCCACCTGTTTGTCTTACATTCCTTGTGTTGTTTTACTACAGTGACAGGTCTAGCGTCTTGGTGGCGTTCATTAGTCAGAGTAAGTTCAGGGCTAGCGAGGGCCTAAAGGCCGCTTTACACGCAGCGATATCGCCAAAGCGATGTTGTTGGAGTCACGGAATTCGTGACGCACATCCGGCCTCATTAGCGATGTCGTTGCATGTGAAACGTACGAGCGACCACTAACGAGCAAAAATACTCACCTTATCGTTGCTCGTTGACACGTTCCTCCATTCCCAAATATCGTTGCTGCTGCAGGTACGATGTTCGTCGTTCCTGCGGCAGTACACATCACTTTGTGTGACACCGCAGGAACAAGGAACCTCACCTTACCTGCGGCCACCCGCAATGAGGAAGGAAGGAGGTGGGCGGGATGTTCGTCCCGCTCATCTCCGCCCCTCTGTTTCGATTGGGCGCCCGCTTAGTGACGTCGTTGTGACGCCAAACTAACCGCCCCCTTAGAAAGGAGGCGGTTCGCCGGTCACAACGACGTCGCTAGGCAGGTAAGTAGTGTGACGGGTCCGAGCGATGTTGTGCGCCACGGGCAGTGATTTGCCCATGACGCACAAACGACGGGGGTGGGTACGCATGCTAGCGATCTCGCTGGTGAGATCGCAGCGTGTAAAGCAGCTTTAAGTATGTGATGGTGCACGGGGAGAAGGATCCATATTAGGATGTTAGGGAGTGCAGGGATCAGCCTCAGGTGAGTGTTAGGAGGTAACCTCGCTCCCCTTTCCCTAGCGCCAGGGCCTTCTGTGGTATTATGGTATTGCTACCCTCGTGTTGCGCCACTCGCCGGCAGTCCTCTCGTACCTGGCGTGACAACTGCAGTCACAGCGTGACACTCTCTTTATATTTATTTATTTTTTTATGATATGAATAAAATTATTTTATTCTACTATGTAGTCCTCTTCTATTTTGGTACTCATTTACATGTGTCCTTAATGACTGTCCTTGTCATTTTTGGTACCTGAAGCCTCATTCGTGTAAAAAAAATTTTTTTTTTGGTCAGTTTCATCCGAGTGTCATCAGACTTTGGTGCCATAAGTTTTTCTCGTATGTGAAAAAACCCCTGTCTATTCTTTTCCTATTTAGCAGTCCTTGAAAATCGTACTGCACTCAAATAGCATCTGATTTTTTCCCTTAGGCCAGCGTCACTCTTGCAATTAACTCGCACGAGTGCAATGCAAGAAAATCTCGCTTTGCACTCAGACCAATGTTAATCAATGAGGCAGCTACCATCTGCTATTTTTTTCTCAGCTTAAGGCCCGTTTCACACGTCAGTGAAAAACACTGACGTTTTTCACTGGCGTGTAAAACACGCACATGTCCCTGCGTGTGCCGTGAATCTCGGCACACGTGGGTTGTCTAAGTGCAATCCGGGCTCCGTTCTCCGTGGCCCGTGATTGCACTTAGAAATCAACTCACCTGCGCCCGCTCCCGCTGTCCATGGTGCTGATCGCTCCCGCGGTGCAGCATCCGGCCGGCGCTGACCCCTGCAGCAGCTGCTTCTGGGTCGGCTGTGTCGCGCATAATGAATATGCGCGACAGTAATCAGCCGGCTTAGAAGCAGCAGGGAGAACGGGCTGCAGAGGACATCGCTGGACGCCGGGTGAGTTAAAATGTTTTTTATTTTAAAAGCACGTTTTTTTCTGGCACGTGTTTCACGGACCACACCACTGCGTGGTCCGTGGGACATCAGTGATGCCAGAAAAAAATGGACATGTCTCCGTGCGGCAAACACGCACACGCGGGTACGCCGCACGGAGACACGTGCAGTGAAGAATCACTGACGTGTGAGCAGACCCATTCATTATAATGGGTCTGCGTATGTCAGTGATTCTGGTACGTTTAAAAAAAAGCACAAACGTACCAGAATCACTGACGTGTGAAAGGGGCCTAAATCGAACTGAGGAAAAAAATGCAGCATGCTGCAACAGCAAGAGTATAGCGGGCTTTACACACAGCGATATCGCTAGCGTCAAATCACTGCCTGTGGCGCACAACATCGCTAACACCCGTCACACGGACTTGCCTGCATAGCGACGTCGCTGTGGCCGGTGAACCGCCTCCTTTCTAAGGGGGCAGTTCATTCGGTGTCATAGCGGCGTCACTAAGCGGCCGCCAAATAGAAGCGGAGGGGTGGAGATGAGCGGGCCGAACATGCCGCCCACCTCCTTCCTTCCTCATTGCCGGCGGAAGCAGGTACGATGTTGTTCCTCATTCCTGCGGTGTCACACATAGCGATGTGTGCTGCCGCAGGAACGACGAACAACCTGCGTCCTGCAACAGCAACGATAATCGGGATTAGAATGACCGGTCAACAATCAATGATTAGGTGAGTCATTTTGATCGTTTAACGGTTGTTAGTGCGTTTTACATGCAACGACGTCGCAAACGAGGCCGGATGTGCGTCACGAATTCCGTGACCCCACGACATCTCGTTAGCGATGTCGTTGCATGGAAAGCCCGCTTATCTCATGCTAGTCTCTCCAATACAAGTCTATGGGTGCGAGAAAAAAACGGATGTCACACGGACGGCACACGGACCATCCTAGTGACATCCGTTTTTCTAAATATAATTCTATTATGTAGCAGAGAACACTGTAAATGCTCCTGTACATGACTGTAAATGAGTAACAGCTGCTGAGGAAAAAACGGATTGCACACTGACAGCAAACTAACAGCACATGGATGAAAAGTGAGAAAAAAATCGTTCAACTTTCCGGCATGAGAATCGGACCGATATTTCAATCACAAGTGTGATGCCGGCCTAACACACACACTCACAGTGCCGATTTTGATCCGAGACTTGGATCAATATTGGACATGTTGCCGTGATTTTGAATGGCCACTCAGTCTGAGGGAAAGTTGGAAATGCGAACAGCCTCATAGACTATCATAGGTAGACTTTCTATCCGTATAAAAATGGACATCACTCGTACATAAAAACCTGAGGCGTGAATGAGCTCTGACCCTTTTGTTACGAGTTTCACTAAGGGTCCAATTCATTATTGCATTGAGCAAACCATACAAGTGGCACAAACCAGCCTTGACTAATTATTGTGTTTGCGCCTTTTTTCCATCTAGTTTTTGGTGTTTTTCACCTGTTTTCATTTCCATATTATCATTCTTTTAATTCACGCCTTGTTTAGAGTCTATTTTATATGCACTCACTGTGTTTTTCCTTCTGTTCATTATTGTGGATGGGTTTTCTAGGTGCATGAGGCAAATTCATCAATTTCGACTGTCAAGTACTGTTAACACTTTGGGTCTGCTACTTTCACACTTCAGTCTTTTTCCATCCTGGATTTCTCCGTAATCCGTAGCACGACGGAATCCAGTGCTGGATTCCGTTATTTGCTACTGAGCATGCCCAGCATGTACACAATCACATTGCAAGGCTCCAGATAGGAATAATCCACACACAATTTTAGATAAAACAACATTTATTCTGCCCCTTTCTCTACAAACTGTCACAGATGGCCTATGAAAACACAGTAATAGGTCACCAAAATGTCTGGCACTACCATTGGGCTGTCCCAAACACAAACGGATCATGACGGATCCGTCGTAATATGGACGCGACGGATCAGTTATTTCACAGGATTCCTGTGAACGGAATCCTGTGAAATAACACATCCGCTGCGTCCGTTAACAGCTAAAAAACGACGGATCCGTCGTTCCGTCGCAACAACGGACCTGGCGGATTTGAAACGACTTAAGTGTGAAAGTAGCCTTATCCGTTAAGTTTTTTTTCTACTCATACACTATCCTGACCAGTAAAAAAAAAAACACAGAACGGTTCGTGTATTCACACAGGGCAGGATCATAAATACAGATTGCGATCCTTTTGTTGCAGCATTTCTTTTTTACACAGAGCTGAGTGCTGTCTGGAAATGTAGCCAGGGCTTCACAGCTCGTATACAACTTATTTCTCAAGTCTGAGATATATGTACCCTATAAATTGATACAGAGGATGCTGCATTGGGGAAGAAACTGGTCCACCGATAGGACTGTGGCACAATATTAAGAAAGCTCACTATTTCTGTAAAGGGACTGGCCACTAATTTATTATTGATGGCCTAGCCTTCAAGTGAACAGGGGGTGGATCTGCGGTACAAATCAAAAACAGACTTCAAACACCAAAAACTAAACAAAAAAATATGCACAAACACAACAATGAATTGGAGCCTATGTAGGGATAGTTTTTTTTCATTGATAGAATACACATCTGAAAACCAGTATATTTTACCCCAGCACCTCCCAGTGTAGGCCGGGGACTAGGATCCTAACAAATATTCAATAGATTGTGAAACACTCCCATGAAAGCATTAAACCTATAAAGATATGGAGCCATAAATTCATCAAGTAGGATAAAAATATATACTTTATTAAATAATTCTGCAAAAACGACAAACAATACATACAGAGTGAAAGTGCATGGTGCGGAGTACAAACTAGATAAGGTGCACTAGCCAAAACACAAAGGGGGAGGAAAATATCTCCAATGGGGCGTGCATAGACACAATGATTCACTTATAATGTCAGATGCAATCTACTCATTAGGAAAATATATTGCACAAAATACATCACAGCACTCACCCATCAAGTTCTCTGTTGGCACTCCTGTAACCCCTAAGGGTCTATGCACGCCCCATTGGAGATATTTTCCTCCCCCTTTGTATTTTGGCTAGTGCACCTTATCTAGTTCGTACTCTGCACCATGCACTGTCAATCTGTATGTATATTTGTCGTTTTTGCAGAATTGTTTAAAGTATATATTTTTATCCTACTTGGTGAATTTATGGCTCCATATCTTTATAGGTTTTTTGTTTCATTTGTAGGGTTTGTACCCTTTAGAGAGAAAAAAAACAAAAAAGTTACCATACTTTGGGTATGGTGTCTGTTTCTGATGTTTACCCATAAGCTTATCAATATTACAACATTTCAAATGCAAGTGGTTAGAAGCCCTGACAAAAAAACTATGTAAGGAAGGCCTAAATAATAGCCTATCAGTAGCTCCTTTTTTTTTACTTTTCTTTACCATATAAGTTTTTAAAAAGTTCATAGAATTTAAACAGCCTATACTTATACCTCCAAAAAAGAGGAAAAATCGCTGGGATATTCATGGAAATGAAAGCAATATTCTTTATTTAGGCCATTAAAGATAGTGGAACCACATAGGACACAAACCTGACGCGTTTCTGGCCCGACAAACGCCTTTAATCATAGAATGACAAAAAGGGCTATGGGAAACCTATTTAAAAAATCAGTGACAAATCAGAACATCACATAAATAAACTAATAGGAACATACCTACAAAAAAATCAAAACCATAACCATGAAACAAATTATGAAATCTATAAACAAATGAAAATTAAAAGGATATATTTGTGCATAGACGAATATATGAACATGATTTTCCCATAAATTCCAAGAAATTATGGGAAGAAATCTGATTCACGATGTGTGTCTAACTTTAGCCAATCCTGGCCAGCAATAAGTAAGCCAATCAGAAACAGTAATACGGAAATACACTAAATATGCAGGAAAATATACAAAATCAACATCAAGTGAGCAAAATAATAATACATTTAATTGTAATTGGTACCATGCGGATGCTTCGTATTTAAAATGAGGATCCAAAAAGCCTCTCATTGACCTAGTTGGTTTTGCTAACTGCCAACTACAAGGATAAGGCACCTACTCAATAGCAAAAAAGCGGAAGTATGAAGTGTCACTGTTGTGTATAGAGACAAAATGTTTAGCTGCTCCTGGTTAGCTGGCAATTTTGCTTTTATTATTACACAAATGCTCCGCAATACACTTTTTTAGCTTTCCAGAGGTGTATCTTTTTTCTGTGTCTCAACTGTTTTGCCTTGACACTCTCTTATTAGTTAAAAATGAAGTGAATCAATTCCATAGTGGCCGTGCTCCCTGTAGTGATGATTTTGAAACCTCTTGTTCACAATTGGAATTTATTGTTCAAAAAACATTAAACATACAGAAATAAAAAAACAGATACAACGCGTTTCGGCAGAAACAACCGCCTTCCTCAGGCGGGTTCGTTTTTTATTATATACCCTGCAGGGAATCACCTTACTCCCTTATTAATGGTTTATTATTGCCTGGTAGACGTGTTCAGCTCCTCAATATTTTCCTATTTTTCCATTTATTTATCCCTAGCTTATACTTAAAGGGGTTGTTCTGTCTACAGTCTGCAGTTAATCTATGTGACTGCAGACTTATGAATCCTCCCAGAGCACACACTATGCGCTGTGAGGATTTGCCGGTTTCTGAGCCGGGAACGGCAGTCACATGACCACAATGGTGCGATATGCATGTTTCTGCCAGAACCCAACCAGTGGACACCGCTTCTCGCAATACAAATGTATTGAGCAAGGCTGCACCTACTAGACACCGCACCTACTAACCAGATGCACCCACTCCATACACTTACATTGAACGAGGCCGTGCCCAATCAATTATGAACTTTTTACACATTGATATAAGATTTTAATACAAGTCTTAGATAAAAGGAGATCCTATTTAGTAATGGGGATCACGCAAACTGAGTAGGATCTGTAACACAAGGTGTCTAATTATAGTTACTGAAGTTTCTTAAAGGCCAAGACGGAGGCAGAGCAATTAATTTATTTATATGATATTTATTGTAACCAGGGAATATAAGACCTAACTGATCTCTAGAAAAGTAATTTTGATGTAGTTTTGACTTTAACAGCATGGCAAGCACTATATACACATCACTTGTATCAAAATAGTGATAAAACTACACACAATATGAATCTAAGTATCAGGACAAATATACCTTTGTACTATGTTAGTCAGAAGATGAAGATAGAAAAATAATCAAAGTTGAGAATCCTCAGTAGTTAGTATCATATAAATGGCGCCTATAAGGCAATTCATTCTGCCCGAACCAAAGACTATGGGCAGCATGAATTGCAGCTAGGTACACCCATCTCTGATATCCTCCAGTATTTCAGAGAAAATTTATTTTGAAGATGCGGCCCCTGGTAGCTTCTTCCCAGCACTGCTGGAGGTGATTGACCGGTATCTTCATATGTGCAGGACACAAAGGAGAGACCTGTCAATCAACTGAAGCAGCGCTGGGAAAAGCTGGCTGGGGTAAAGCCGACCTACTTTCATATCAAGATATGGTCAACGGAGGATTTTTAAAGTTTATTTTCCCTGACAAACCAGATTATTTCAGAGAATAATATACCAGGCTGAAATTATGTCAAAGGTTTGGGCCCCATGAATCACCTGACAGTATCCTTTTAATGGCTAAGGCCCCTTTCACACATCAGTTTTTTGCCATCAGTCACAATCCGTTTTCTCGAAGGATCGACGGATCCGTCGCAGATTGTGGCTATACTAATGCAACGGATCCATTTTTAGACAGATTTTTCTACTAGCTGGGGGCTAAATAATAATTGGAGCACGCTCACTAAAAAAAAAACGGAATCCGTCGCCAGATTACGTAATTTGACGGATGACGACTGATCCTGCACCCATAGGCTTCCATTTTACCAAACGACGGACGGCGACGGATCCGTCGCTGTCCTTTTTTTTGACGTACAGAAAAAAATTAGTGTTGACGTCGTCTCCGTCCAACGGACAAACATTTTTCGACAGATCTGTCGAGCGGCGGATGAAATGTGAGGCAAGTCAATGTGAAAAAAACGGATCATGCGGCATCAGTTGCTGGATCTGTTTTTTTTCAAAATTCGACGATTTGTGACAGATGGCAAAAAACTGATGTGTGAAAGGGGCCTAACTGAAGGCAAGCTTTCCATTTGTTATCTGTTTAGTTAGCCACTAAAATATATCATCTACTGAGAAAAGTATGGTACACAAATACAGTATATTTTTGGTGTATGTAATTTATAATTATTCCTTACCAGATGCACGCCTTGCAAACCGGGTTATGACTGGAGCTGTAAATTAAAAAAAAAAATATATATATATATTAATAAGAATTGTACGTAGCTAAAGGCTTAGTTATACTTTCCTGGTCACCACTTGTACTAATGGAAACAGTTTTTTATTTGTGGAAAAACTTGTACTTACAGAATACATGGTATAAACAGTCTATTCTACGAATGTCAGAAATTATAATACTCAACTGTAAGAATACCTAGATTTAAACATCTTCAGCTGCCCCTTATTGGATATGTTCAACAGATTTATCTGGCAGTCAAAAATGAGGAGTTTTCTAGTGGAAAGCGCTTCAATAAATACTCCTTTTTGGGTGTGTTTTTGGAGTTTTTCATTTCCTGAAGTGGTTTTGAACAGTTCAGTTTTTTTTTTCTTTGATCATCTTTTGGAGCCGTTTGCTCAGTGTCTAGTGTTTAATGGAAGGGGGGAGTCTGCTAGCTCCTTCCACAGTGTGCTGGTGCTATGTGGCGGCCATTGCTCTGGTGGTTTTGTGTCAGTGGGGCGGTGGGGCCTGGAGCCATGGGGGATTACCTTGCAGCATGATGTTGTAAGGCACCAGGTAACTTGCCTGCTGGAACACTCTCTCTGCGGCGGTGGTTGGTGCATGGCGCCGCACCTTTAAGGTTTAAAGTAAGTTAGGGACCCACTCAGAGGTTCGCCGTGACGTGGCAGTAGGCTTCATACAGTCTGATCAGAATGATAAACCAAGAACATCATGTTCAGGTATAGAAATGTTTGCCTAGTGGCATTAGATCAAAGTATGATTTTTGGATGTGCGATTCATGTTTTTTTCTACAGTTATTGCCTAGTTTTTAGCATTTTCCATAAGGCTCTGCTTCAAAGATATGACACCCACTTTCTTTTCTCCCAAAAGACTTCGTTTGAAGGCCTGAAGCTCTTAAAGAGAACCTGTTAAGTGTAAAAATGGTATTAACCTAAATTATAGAATACAATATATAAGGGCTCACTGGTGGTGGCTGCAGCTTATAGTCGCTAAATTTGGTGACAGGTTCCCTTTAATGTGTGATTCTAGGACCCTTAGTCATTACATGGTCTCTTAATACTGGCACCCCTCTTATCAGTATTTGTGGAAAGAACCTCACTAAATATAGAGTATCTAGTGGCATTATACATTCTTCTATAGGAATACAATAATACCAACTATTACTCATTGTCCCATTACTACTGGATAGAATATGTAAATTGAGAATATGCATGTATAATAATGCAATAAATACAGCAGTTTTGTGATATCACATGTTTAGTCTGACGTTACCTTGTCCTTATTTGTGAATGCAGGGTAAAAAAGAGAACAGAGAGACATAGCAGGCTTTTACATTTAGGCTGGGGCCACACGGGGGACTGCTGCGATCCTCGCATGACACTGGGCTCACGCTGGTAGCACAGCAGAACCGAGTGTCATGCTAGTGTCCCTGCGACTGAGTTCCGATCGTGCGAGCGGACCTCAGCTGCGGGCCGGCGCTGAGGAGGGGAGGCCCAGCGCTGAGGAGGGGAGGGACAGCGCTGTGAAGGGGCGGGTCAGTGCTGAGGAGGGGAGGGAGGGATTTATCTCCCTCTCGCCTCCGTTGCTGGCTACTGACATTTTTGCTCTGCACTTGCAGTATACCGGTGTAATGCGAGTGCAGTGCGATTTTTCTCTCGCCCCATAGACTTGAATGGGTGCGAGAGAAACAAGGATCGCATTGCACCAGCAGCATGCTGCGACTGTTTTCTCGGTCCGATTAGGGCTGAGAAAATAAACGCTCATGTGTGCTGGCACATAGTGTAATATTGGTCCGAGTGGAATGCGATACAACATCGCATTCCACTCGCTCCGATTTTCATGCCGTGTGGCTTAGGCCTTAATATGAACCTAACAAGAAACAAGGTTGCCAAACTGCAGACTTCCATGATGCTTTCTACAAGCTCGTTATGTTGTCTGTCATTCAAGGCCATTAAAGCAAATCCTTACATCGGAAAGGAGGGGACAGGACAAGATTGTCAACTGTATAGAATGTATACCAATTTTACTAAAGCAGTTGGCTGAGATGGATTTTCTATATGTAACCAGCAAGGCAATCACCTAATCAGCCTGGCTCCTACTGTCAGCAAACTGACATTGCTGGGTATAGCCATGGCCAACAAATATTACATGGCCAACTTTTAGATGAAAGGACAATATGTAATACAAAGTCAATTTCAGTGCATGATGGCAGGTCAATGGTTGCTGTAAAAGCAACTTAGAAAGTACACAAAATACACAAACTGTTGAGAAAAAGTAGATGAGCACCTTCCCTGGCTAAACTGTCATCGGTCCTGTAACTAAAGTTGCTAGTGGATTGGTAAACTATTGGTCCCTCCATTGTTTATAGCATAAGGCAAGAGAAAATATGGAGCGTACATTTTCCTGAAGGATCAATGGATGCTTCATTTTCTAAATATGTCTTATTAAATCCTCTGTTCTCCTTCCCAAACACCAGTATCATGTATTGGACTAGAGTGAGTGCCAGGATATCATGTATGAAAAAGGAGAGATCAGGATGCCAGCTCCAGCAGGGGACATGTGGGATAGAACCAGGTAACAAAAGTCAGAGGAAGATAAGGATGGCAGGGGTACAGAAAGGTGAGTATTATTCCTTTATTTCATATTGTTATAAGCTGCTTTCACATTAGCCAAGATTAAGAACGCATTGGGATTTCAAGACTCTTCTTTTAATGTTCAGCCCTCCACCACATGCCTTGAAGGCATATACATTTCGTAGTGTGCATATGTGTTTAATATTTTTCAAATAAACCATTAATTTCTTAAATTTTCCCCTTGAAAGCTGGATAATCTTTTTACTCTCTTCACTGTGCAGATCGCACAGTGTACAGTAAGCATGGAGAGACACAGCAGTGACAGCACCTCCCCTGAAACGAGCGCCACTGATGACGCTTCATTTCATGTTCTGATGACGCCTTGTTTGAGCATCCCAGCATGCATTGGGATTCTTAAACAAAGTGTATGTCAGACAGGAAGAGAAATAAAAAATTCAACAGGTGCATAATCAATTAGTAAATGAGTAATTGGCACAAAAAGCCCATTGTTGGTCTAATAAGGACCCATATTAACCACTATTTATATAACAAGAGAACAAAGAGTATCAATGGCTAAACTGAAAAAAAAATGTTTAATTGAAAACATCAATACATGAATGTAAGAAATATGATAAACCATACAGGAACAGAATAACACTAGTACTCTGGCGATCAAGGAAAACGCTAAGTAAGTATAAGAGAAGGTACACTGAAATGTAGTTTATCATAAATAATCAAAAAGTGTTAACGGGTACCTATCATAAACACTGCAAACATCGGCTAATATTGATTATCATAACAGCATATAGATACCACATTTATTAACAAATAAATCCTAGGTACACTGAAAATTAGTTTATCATAATGATCAGAAAAATGTCAAGTGTAAACAGGCTCCTATCAAAAGACAATATATTAGCTGGTGTGTGCACTGTTTTTGATAGGTACCTGTTCACACTTGATCTTTTTTCATCACTTATGATAAAATAATTTTCAGTGTACTTTTTTTTTAATACATACCAAGCCCTAATGCTGCCGTACAAATCATTTCCCCTCTGTTTGTATATATATTTGTTGGTAAGTTTGCTTTCTATGTATCTATATGATGTTATAATTAATCACATTAGCTAGTATGTGTAGGGTCTTTTGATAGGTGCCTGTTTACACTTGACCTTTTTAGATAATTTATTATAAACTAATTTAGTGTACCTAGGATTTATTTGTTAGTAAACGTGGTATCTAGATGCTGTAATGGTAAACAATATTAACTGGTGTTTGCAGTGTTTTTGATAGGTACTTGATCTTTTTTGATCATTTATGATCAACTAAACGTAAATGTACCTTCTCTTAGGCCGGCAACACACTTGTGATTGACTCGCATTGCACTCGGACCAATGTTAATCAATGAGGCAGTTCCGATCTATTTTTTTCACAGTTCAAATCGGACTGAGGAAAAAAATCGCACTCAACAATGCAAGTCTATGGGTGCGAGAAGAAAAATGGATGTCACACGGACGGAACACGGACCATCCTAGTGACATCCATTTTTCTAAATACAATTCTATCATGTAGCAGAGAACACTGTAAATGCTCCTGTAAATGACTGTAAATGAGTAACAGCTGCTGAGGAAAAAAACGGATTGCACACTGACAGCACACGGATAAAAAGTGAGAAAAAAATCGTCCTACTCTCCGGCATAAGAATCGGACCAATTATTCAATCGCAAGTGTGACGCTGACCTTATACTTAGGAAGTAGGGGAAAAAAAATCAATAGTAGTTATTAAATAGTGTAGTCAGGAAGGGTGAGAAATTACAGCCGTATTAGAAATTAGTTTCGATTTTGGCAATAAATATACTCAATAAAAATATAAATGCAACACTCGTTTTTGCTCCCATTTTTTAGTAGCTGAACTCAAGGATCTTGAACTTTTTCTATGTACACAAAATAACTTTTTTCTCAAATATTATTCAGAAATTTGTCTAAATCTGTGTTACTGAGAATGTCGCCTTTGCAGAGATAATCCATCCCCCTCACAGGTGCGGCATATCATGATGCTGATTACACAGCATGATTATTGCACAGGTGTGCCTGGTCACAATGAAAGGCCACTGTATAATGTGCTATTTACCAGGATTTAGTGGGTTCGGGGTGGTCAGAAATCCAGTCAGTATCTGTTGTGACCGCCATTTACCAGTCTATCATCAGCCCTGTAAATTGAAAAACGGGATTTTTGTTCAGTATAGATTGAAATTTATTGAGCGTTTAGACCACCCCTTTAAGTATTTTTGCATCAGTGTTTCATCAGTGTTTGTATGCCAAGGCAATGAGTGGAACCTACAGAAAAAAACTATAATTGAAAGATTGCCCCCTGTTCTCTGATTTGGAGACACTCCTGGTTTTGGCACACAAATACTGATGAAATATTGATCAAAAATACTGACGTGTGAATGAGGCCTGTGAATGTATCAGCCCTTTAAATGTAAGACATTAGTCTGGGCACTTAACTTCAGTAATTTCTGTATTGTCCTGAGGACAGTCCTGAAAGCATCAATCTTATCTTCCAATTCACACAAAAAAAGATCAGACCTCAGATTTCTAAAGTATATCAGAATAAATGAACCACAAAAAAAATCAGCTAAGTTTTAAATCATAAGGTCATCTAAAAAATCAAGAAAGAAACTTCTCTAACTGGAGGAAAAATGATCATTCTCTAAGTGTGAAAAGGGTAATCTACTGTAAGAGATAATAGGCTATAGAATAATCCAGCTGAGACCCTCACAGTCACTAGACTGATATGATACACGCTCTTAGCTGAGCTCTAACAAACTATTCTCTCATTACTAGAAGACAGGAACCCTTTTAAAGGGAATTTATCACCAGGATAATGTATCACTTAAGGCCCAGTCACACTAAACAACTTAAGCTGGGTTCACACATAGCGACAGCGACGTCGCTGTTACGTCACCATTTTCTGTGACGTAACAGCGACCTTGTAAGTCGCTGTTATGATCGCTGCTTAGCTGTCAAACACAGCGACGCAGCAGCGATCATAACGTCGCTACATGTGCAGAGAGTAGGGAGCCGCGCACACTGCTTAGCGCTGGCTCCCTGCTCTCCTAGCTACAGTACACATCGGGTTAATTAACCCGATGTGCACTGCAGCTACATGTGCAGAAAGCAGGAGCCGGCACTGGCAGCGAGAGCGGCGGAGGCTGGTAACGAAGGTAAATATCGGGTAACCACCTTGGTTACCCGATGTTTACCCTGGTTACAGCTTACCACAGCTGTCAGATGCCGGCTCCTGCTCTCTGCTCGCTTCATTTCGTCGTTCTCTCGCTGTCACACACAGCAATCTGTGCGTCACAGCGGGAGAGCAACAATAAAAAAACGAACCAGGGCTGTGTGTAACGAGCAGCGATCTCACAGCAGGGGCCAGATCGCTGCTCAGTGTCACACACAGCGAGATCGCTAATGAGGTCACTGGTGCGTCACAAAAACCGTGACTCAGCAGCGATCTCAGCAGCGATCTCGCTGTGTGTGAAGAACCCCTTACCAGCGATCCCAACGATACAACCTGATAGGGATCGCTGGTAAGTTGCTAGGAGGTCGCTGGTGAGATGTCACACTAAGCGACGCTCCAGCGATCCCACCAGCAACCTGACCTGGCAGGGATCGCTGGAGCGTCGCTACACGTGGAAGCATGCTGCGCTTGGTAACTAAGGTAAATATAGGGTAACCAACCCGATATTTACCTTGGTTACCAGCGCACACCGCTTAGCGCTGGCTCCCTGCACACCTAGCCACAGTACACATCAGGTTAATTACCCGATGTGTACTCTGCTATGTGTGCAGGCAGCAGGAGCCGGCTTCTGCGGACGCTGGTAACCACGGTAAACATCGGGTAACCAAGAAGCCCTTCCCTTGGTTACCCGATATTTACCTTCGTTACCAGCGTCCGCCGCTCTCACGCTGTCAGTGCCGGCTCCCTGTTCCCTGCACTCCTAGCCACATCGGGTTAATTATCCGATGTGTAGTCCGGCTACGTGTGCAGGGAGCAGGGAGCCGGCACTGACAGCTGAGAGCGGCGGACGCTGGTAACGAAGGTAAATATCGGTCACCAAGGGAAGGGCTTCTTGGTTACCCGATGTTTACCGTGGTTACCAGAGTCCGCAGAAGCCGACTCCTGCTGCCTGCACATTTAGTTGTTGCTCTGTCGCTGTCACACACAGCGATGTGCGCTTCACAGCAGGAGAATAACAACTAAAAAATGGTCCAGGACATTCAGCAACAACCGGCGACCTCACAGCAGGGGCCAGGTTGTTGCTGGATGTCACACACAGCAACATCGCTAGCAAGTTGTGCCTCAGCAGCGATGTTGCTAGCGATGTTGCTTAGTGTGACGGTACCTTTAGGCTTCTTTCACACATCAGTTTTTTTGTTGTTTTTTTTTGTTTTGTTGGGATTTTTTTGCAATCAAGCACAATCCGGTTTGTGCCTGATGCAATGGATCCGTCTCCGATTGTGTAAAAACTGATGTGACAGATCTGGTAAAAAAAAAGGGATCCGTTTTTTGTTTTTTATATGCAGAGAGAGAGAGAGAAACCCCATCATAACCGCACAAACCCCGGCACTACCGCCCCCATCATCCCCACACAAACCCCGGCACTACCGCCCTCATCATCTTCGCACAAACCCCGGCACTACCGCCCCCATCATCCCCGCACAAACCCCGGCACTACCGCCCCCATCATCCCCGCACAAACCCCAGCACTACCACCCCCATCATCCCTGCACAAACCCCGGAACTATCGCCCCCATTATCCCCGCACAAACCCCGGCACTACCGCCCCCATCATCCCCGCACAAACCCCGGCACTACCGCCCCCATCATCCCTGCACAAACCCCGGCACTACCGCCCCCATCATCCCTGCACAAACCCCGGCACTACCGCCCCCATCATCCCTGCACAAACCCCGGCACTACCGCCCCTATCATCCTTGCACAAACACCGGCACTATCGTCCCAATCATCCCCGCACAAACACCGGCACTATCGTCCCAATCATCCCCGCACACCCCTGCACTACCGCATGCATCATCACCGCACACCCCTGCACTACCACACGCATCATCACCACACACGCAGGCACTACCGCACGCATCATCACCGCACACGCAGGCACTACTGCACGCATCATCACCGCACACGCAGGCACTACCGCACCCATCATCACCGCACACGCAGGCACTACCGCACGCATCATCACCGCACACGCCCCGGTACTACCTCAGTGACATCACCGCTGACAGCGCAGCTCATTTCAGTTTCTGCGTGGAGCTCCCAGGAGCGGCGGTGTTCTACTGCCGCTCCTGTCAGCTTCATGTAGCAGAGCTGAAATCGTCGTGGGACCTCTGTGGATTACGTCGGACCTGGAGGGGTATTTGGGGATTTTAATAAAATGGTGAAAGAGGGGTTTTTTTTGTCTTTTATTCCAAAAAAAAGGATTTTTCGTTGTGTGTGTTTATTTACTTTCACTTACAGGTTAATCATGGAAGGTATCTCGGGGAGACGCCTGCCATGATTAACCCCTTATTACCCCGATTGCCACCGCACCAGGGCAATGTGGGATGAGCTGGGTAGAGTCCCAGGACTGTCGCATCTAACGGATGCGGCAATTCTGGGCGAGGGGCTGCTGGCTGATATTTTTAGGCTGGGGGGCTCCCCATAACGTGGAGCTCCCCATCCTGAGAATACCAGCCTTCAGCAGTTTGGCTTTATCTTGGCTGGTATCAAAATTGGGGGGGGGTACCGCACGCCTGGGCGGGGAAAGCAGTGAATACGAGATTGAATAATGGGCGGCCGGCATTTTTAAGTCAGGAGAAGCCGCCAGCAGTGTGACAGCCGTGCAGCGCCGCGTCGGTGATCGGTGAGTGGGTGAGAGTGAGTGAATGAGTCAGTGAGTGAGTGATAAGCAATGAATTTATATCACTTCTGGGCATGCTCAGAAGTAAAAACCGAATCCGGTACATGCTTCCGGCGTTTGATGCATGCCACCGGATTCAGCGTGCATAGACTTTCATTATGCACCATGCCGCACAGCGCTGCATGTGTCGCTATGCAGTTTTTTGCCGCTGGCAAAAAACGTTCCTCTCTGCGTCCTGTGCGGCTGCCAGAGTGACGATTTTTGCCGCAACCGGCAAAAACCGGATCAAACGCGAGTACATGCGGCACAATCCGGCGCTAATAAAACTCTATGAGGAAAAACCACACCCAGCGGCAAAAAAGACGGATGTGTTTTTTCTGCAAAGCGCCGGATTGTGCCTGATTGCAAAAAACTGATGTGTGAAAGCAGCCTTACTGATCTGCATGCTGTAATTTTGATAACCAGTTTCTCTGCTTCAGATCTACCAGTTCTTAGAATGCTGTGCCCTGTAAAATATAGCCACACCACTGATTAGCAGCTTTCTGTGTGCACTGTATATTGACAGAAAGCTGCTTATGGCCTGTTTCACACATCAGTGATTCTGGTAAGTAACAGTTTTTATACGTACCAGAATCACGGATATATGCAGGCCCATTAAAATCAATGGGTCTGCATACATATCACTGATTTTTCACTGACTGTGTATTCATGTGGCAGACATACGTGTCCGTGAGTTTCACACAGAGACCTGTCCATTTTTTTTCTGGCATCACTGATGTACCATGGACCACACTATGGTGTAGTCCGTGAAAAACGTACCAGAAAAACACAGACATTGAAAATAAAAAGTTTTTTAAACTCATCTGTCTCTAGCGATGCTGTCTGCGGCCGCTGCTCTCTCCTGCTTCGAAGCTGGCTAATTATTCTCATGCCTATGCATTTATGCACTGCACAGCCAACCTGGCAGTAGCTGCAGAGGGGAGACAGTGGCAGCCGGAAACAACAGAGACGGAAACTTCAGCACCACAGACAGCAGGAGCGGGGACAGCTGAGTTTATCTCTATGTGCTATCACAGATCACGGATAGCACATGGAGAACACACGGCACACCTTGAGAGACATATGCGTTTTTAACACGTCAGTGAAAAATGTCTGTTTTTCACTGACGTGTGAAACAGACCTATCAGTGATGGGAGCGACAGAGCAATTGACTAGGACAGTGTTTCTCAACTCCAGTCCTCAAGACCCACCAACAGATCATATTTTCAGGTTTTCCTCAATCAGGTTTTCAGGATTTCATTAATGTTGCACAGGTTGTGGAATTATTCCCTATCTAATATTGATGGGAAACCTGAAAACATGATCTGTTGGTGAGTCCTGAGAACTGGAGTTGAGAATCCCAAGACTAGGAAAAATGAAATAGATAGCCGTGTAATGATAATCTCTTGCTCATAAAACAAATATCTTATTAACACTAAAACACAGTGTAGTAAGTGACACATCCCTGGAATCAGGGTCTCTGTCCCCTACATCTTGCTGCTCAAGATTACATGGCAAAATCTGCTGACAGATTCCCTTTAAATATACAGGAGGACTGGAAGAGCTGTGTGGCATTGCTGACTAGCAATGGCTTCTAATGGACATGTGAATCCACAAGTAGAGCAGTAAGTAGAAACCCCTGTGGAAGTGATACTATCGATACCGTATGTCTCTCACAATAAATTGCCATTGTCATACATTGTAAAGGAAGTAAAGATGACACTTTCTGTTAAAATAAAAAAGTCACTTGGCTTAGTGGAAGAAATCTGGTCCAATTAATGCCCACAGTATTATTTATATTGCAGTAAAATCAAACATGCAAAATTGTACACTCGTAACATAAGGCATGACGTCAGGCTCTCTACAAAGAAAACCTACACAGATGCCTTTATTAAAATGACAGACCAGATGCCTGATGTTTTCAGTAAGAACAATTTTCACTTTTCATCATCTACACAAGATAGAGCAAATGATAAAAGAATAGGGTTGAGCTCACAAATTGTGGTCAAAGTGCATGTTCCAATGCCTAATATTGTGGCATAAGGGCGGTGGTCTGGAGAATCCGGGCATAAACCGCACTATGACGACAATCTGTGTAATATTGCATTCTCCAACAAGGGGCGGCTGGAGGATGGATGGTGTCCAGTGTAAATTACCTTTCAGTGCCCCACTGCATTGATTTTTTCCACAGTTTCCCTAGAATACAAGTGTTGGCAGAAGGTTATCTGTTATATCCTACAGAAATGGATTCAGGCTTTCTTCACACAGATATTTTTCCACCCATATTTATTATACTATAAACTGCAGGGAATATGCAGTGTGGAATCTACATGTGAAATCTGTAAGAAATCCAACACACTTTACACCACCCCATGCACATTTATGAAGGTTTAAAGCAACCTGTCAGGTGTAATATGCACCCAGGACCACGAGCAGTTGTGGGTGCATATTGCTAATCCCTGCCTAACCGTCCCTGTATACACTAGCATAGATAAAGAGATCTTTAGAAAAAGTATTTCTAAAGATCTTTTATCGTATGCTAATGACCACAGGGACTAGTCCCAAGGGCGTTGCTTCCCTTGCTAGTCGGCCCCATTAGCATTTTAGTACGTCCCTGTGCGCATGCTAACATGCTAATAAATGCGCAGCGTCACAGGGTGATCTCACTCACCTCTCTGCTGCCACCACCGCCCGACACTGGATTTCGGCTCAGTGCTCACGACCCCAGAGTTTCGGTCATGTGCACTATGAAGCTGGGTGTACACATCCTGACTTCAAACTGAAATAGTGACCGAAAGTCCAGGATCATGCGCACTCAGCCAAAATCTAGCATTGGAAGGCGATGGCAGCAGAGAGGTGAATGAGATCATCCTCTGACGCTGTGCATTCATTAGAATGTAAGTACGCCCACATGGGCGTGCTAAAACGCTAATGGAGCAGACTAGCAAGAGAAGTAACGCCCTTGGGACTAGTCTCCTCGCTCATTAGCATACGGTAAAAGATCTTTAGAAATACTTTTTCTAAAGATCTCTTTATCTATACTAGTGTCGCACCCGGGGATATGGGATACTCGGTCTCGGGCAGTATGTATCTTGGGAATGTCACTGTGGTGGCCGTTGCCCGGTTCTGAGAGCTGGGCCCTTTTTGTAATGGGGTGTATTTACAGGGGATTTAGGTTAGTGTTCATACGTGACGCTACTTGCGGTGTTGTGGCTATATAGATGGAACCGCCGCTGCAGAATGTCACTACTGGGGCTGTTGCTAATTGCAGCCTGGATGGTAGGCCTTTTGCAAGCAGGGCCGTGCCTCAGAGGATGGGTGATGTAACGGGCGTCGGAAGAAGGTAGTCCACACAGAGGTATAGTGCAACTGGTTTTTACTCACTGCTGGTTGGTGGTAACTGGTTATCCGAGGCCGGCTGGTTTCACCTCCAGATCCCCTTCGTTCCAGTGCCAGTTCAGTAATCTGGTACCTTCTTCTCCTGCACCTGTCTCTGGTAAATGGGTCCCCGTTGTGAAGAGCCACTTGGGGTCCCCGTTCAGTGGTTTGTCCACTTCTGTCCGCCTGACGGTAGTGTGAACCCTGTGGGGTTGGAGTCTCTGGTCCTGTCCCCGGTTCTCTCTTTGCTACTGAGTCTTTGGAATTTTAAGGTCAGTAAGGTCCTTGATGGTCCCCTTG
Source organism: Anomaloglossus baeobatrachus (assembly GCF_048569485.1). Lineage (NCBI taxonomy): Eukaryota > Metazoa > Chordata > Amphibia > Anura > Aromobatidae > Anomaloglossus > Anomaloglossus baeobatrachus. The sequence continues at coordinate 368,988,971 of NC_134356.1, forward strand.
AGGTGTTAACAGGTCGGCTTGGAGCTCTTTCCTGCCATAGGGTCCTGTACCCCGTCGGTGCGTAGTTCCGGGAGTACTCCACCGTACTCGCCTAGGTACCAGGTCACTGTTAACCCCACTCAGAACGTCTCCTCACGTCCACCTTCACTCCTCTCTTACTAATATGAACTGACTACTCTCCACAGTCTGCCCCTTCAACCTGGTCAACTAGTGGACTGGCTCCACCTCTAGGCGGCCATCCATTGGTCAAACCCTAACCTTGTACCATTGTATGGGGGATTGTTGGGGAAAACTGGGATTACCTGGGGTTTTTGTGTGTTACCGGCACTGGTCTCCCGGGGACCTAGGGGGTAGGCCCTGCATCCTGTTGGGGATGCAGAACCTTGTAGCACCCTGATGGCTTCATCGGTGCTACATATACCGTGACAGTTAGGCAGGGATTAGCAATATGCACCCAGAACTGCTCGTGGTTCTGGGTGCATATTGGACCTGACAGGTTCCCTTTAAACCTTTAGAAATGTGCATGGGGTGGTATAAAGCATGGTAGATATCTTACAGATTTCACATGTAGATTCCACACCGCATATTCCCTGCAGTTTATAGTATATAGGGACTGTTAGGCAGGGATTAGCAAAATGCCCCCAAAACTGCTTGTGGTTCTGGGTGCATATTGGACCTGACAGGTTCCCTTTAAACCTTTAGAAATGTGCATGGGGTGGTATAAAGCATGGTGGATATCTTACAGATTTCACATGTAGATTCCACACCGCATATTCCCTGCAGTTTATAGTATATAGGGACAGTTAGGCAGGGATTAGCAAAATGCGCCCAAAACTGCTCGTGGTTCTGGGTACATATTGGACCTGACAGGTTCCCTTTAACAATAAAGTGATGGCATCTCTACAATCATGTACTTTAGATATGTGAAGATTGCAGCTATGACGTATTAGCGTCCAGTAATTGCTCAATACTATTTTGGTTAGACACAGCTGCCTTTGCTAATGTTTTAATTAGCAGAATCGTCAAGACCAGTGTATGGTATCTGAAGGAAATAGTTTAATAGATCGCCCTGTTACTATGCACAGCAGAATTGATGCCCAGGGGGCAATGCCAGCTGCTCAGCAAACATTTAATATCCAGAAGTGCACATCTAACAAGAGCAAACAAATGATGAATTATTCCACTTCTATTCCAAGGGTAAGTGTGAGGTTTTTTTGAGGTAGTCAAAACCGACAAGTTTTCTAGAGAGAATGGCTTCAGGAAAAATACTGACCAAGTACTCAACGTGTGCACGTGGCCTAACGGACTGTTTTGTGTACATATTAAATATATACACCAACCCCTGATCCACAAATATGTTCTTATCGGCAGTCATATAGCACTGCTGGTTGGGTAGTGAATACCCACTAGTTTGCATTAAGATTAAGGCCCTGTGCGCACAGTGCAGTTTTTTATGCATTGTTTATGCAGTGTTGGGTGCAGTTTGTTGCCCTAAACTTCATGCATTTCCTTCTCCAGCAAAGTCTATAAGAATTCAAAAAGACTGTGTGCACATTGCTTCTTTTTTGCCTGCAGTTTTGGGTGCAGAAAAAAGCAGCATGTCAATTGTTTTTGCATTTTTCCCTGCATTTTTCCATGGAATATAGTGAAGAAAAGCACGAGCAAAAACATACAGGCAAAAAACACACTGAAACGCGTCAAAAACAAACCGAAAATGAGTAAAAAATGCATGCGTTTTTCTGCCAAAGGATGCGTTTTTTTACTGAAGAAAAAAAACTGCAGTGTGCGCACATAGCCTTAGACAGTATTGATTAATCTGCCCTATGTGTTTTTTCTAAGTGTTTGTTTGAACGGTGCCTTTTTATTCATACATGTTTAACAAACTTATTTTCATGTATTTTTTTCCCCAGTCTTTTTGAGATTAAGGCTGTGTGCTCATGCTGCATTTTTTTTATGCTTCTTTGCAGTGTTTTTTGGTGCAGTTTGTTGCCCAAAACTACATGTCTCTCCTTCTCCCAGGAAAGTCTATGAAAATTCGGAAGTGCTGTGCGCATGTTGCTTCTTTTTTCTTTACCGTTTTGGGTGCAGAAAAAAACAAAGCAGCGTGTCATTTCTTTCTGTGTTTTTATTCTGCGTTCTTTAGCCCTTCCAGCCATTGAATACACTAAAAAAAAATGCATTTTTGGTGAGTTTTTCGGCCACAATGTGCAGTTTTTAGGTGCAGAAATTTTCTGCAGCATGAACACATAACCTAAGTGAAAACATGATAAAAAATGCAGTACGAAAAACATAAAAAAATTACTACTGATACACAAAAAGTAAAAAAATCCTGTGTTTGCAGTGCACTTTTTATTTTGCTATTGACTTAGGGCGGCAATACACGCGGCGATTTATCGTGCGATCACATGAGCGATCGCACACGCCCCCATCGTTTGTGCAACACGAACAATTTGTTGCCCGTGGCGCACAAAGTCGTTTACCCCCGTCACACGTACTTACCTTCCAAACAACCTCGCTGTGGGCGGCGAACATCCACTTCCTGAAGGGGGAGGAACGTTCGGCATCACAGCGACGTCACACAGCGGCCGCCCAATAGCAGAGGAGGGGCGGAGATGAGCGGGACATAACATCCCGCCCACCTTCTTCCTTCCGCATTGCCGGCGGGACGCAGGTAAGCTGTGTTCGTCGTTCCCGGGGTGTCACACGGAGCGATGTGTGCTGCCTCGGGAATGATGAACAACCGGCGCGCAGAAGGACGTTCGATTTTTTTTTTTTGAAAATGAGCGACGTGTCAACGAGCAACGATAAGGTGAGTATTTTTGCTCGATCACAGTCACTCGTAGCTGTCACACGCTATGATATGTCAAACGATGCCGGATGTGCGTCACTAACGACATGACCCCGACGACATATCGTTAGATATATCGTACCGTGTGACGGGCCCTTTACAGCTAAGATTTGTCTGCAGCGCTTTCCTTTTAAACTAAAACTCACAAGAAAAAAAGTGATAAAAAAGAAAAAACATGTTAAATATGTAGTGTTTTTCCTAAAGACGCTATATATGAAGCCATCCCATTGCTCAGTGTATCTGCATTTTGTTGGAATCGGAGGCTGGAGTAGAGTGTGAAGCATTTTCCTAATATTTTATGGTGCTGTGTTTCTTTGTGTAATCAGAGGACAACGCACAAAGACTGACACCAAGGGATCACTGCTTGTGATACGAAGATCATGAGAAATCTTCTTTCAATTTATTTGTCGTAAATCTGAAAAAGATTTTACATTGAAATGATTGGGAGGAGGATTTTGGCACAAAATATATTCTGAAATCTGCAGGTAAATAAGCCTTAACCTTTATGAGGTAGTGTTATTAAAGGGAACCTGTCAGGCCCTCTGTCCCAAACTGCAATTATAATGTTACTTGCACCAATCTATATATTCTAATACGAATAATCTTTTTTTCTACCAAACTATAGATGTTGCCTTTTTAAAAATGAACTTTATTCCATAGCTCGGAATATGCAAATGTGTCAGGACTAGTCCAGGGCGTTGTTGCTTCTCCTATGCTAGTCCTACTGCAGATCCTCTAGCCACAATCCATTTAGCATGATTGACATTTTCCATACAATGCCTGTCATGGTTGGACTGGTGGTCTCACCATTATCAAGAATGTACGGAAGTGTCAATCACACCCAGAGAGGGATGGATAGAGGTTCTGAGGCAGGACTAGTCCAGGGGGTTGTTGCTACTCCCATGCTAGTCCTACTGCAGATCCTATAGCCACAATCCATTTAGCATGATTGACATTTTCCATACAATGACTGTCATGGAAGGACTAGTGGTCTCACCATTATCAGGAATGTACGGAAGTGTCAATCGCACCCCGGGAGGGATGAACAGAGGCAGGACTGGTCTTGAAGAAGTGATGGTCTCCTAGACTAATCTTGAGTCACTTGCATATTCCGAGCTACAGAATAAATGTTGTTTTAAAAAGACAGAAATGTTAGTGTGACAAAAAAAGAGCATAGTACAATACAGAAATTGCCATATATAACGCTAACATCGAGGTTTGGGACTGTAGGGGACCTGACATGTTCCCTTTAATTAGAGTAGAACTGGAGCGATCCAAACAAACAATCAATGCAGATGGGAGCCATATAAACTAAAAATGTCTTTAAACTTGATGATGACAGCTTTCAAGTAGTCTAATAGTTTGATGCAGTATTTAATATAAATAATTAAGATGCTATTACAGTAATTACACACAGTTATTTGCACAGGAAAGCTCACTGACAAAGTGGCCTAATTTATGACATAGCTATTATGAGTGCTTGGAAAAAAATATAACTACTTAAGAATGGGCATCAATATATTGGTAGATGTCTGACTCCGGGTACTCCCACTGAATAAATATTTGAAGGGGCACTGGCACACTGCCACGTCAACTTCAATGCTTACCAGGCACGAGTCCGTACATTTTGGAGCAACTGGTATTACTGCTCAGTCCTATTATCTTGAATAAGACTTAAGGTGGTGTGACACATAGCGACGCAGCAGCGATCACGACCAGCGATCTGACCTTATCAGGATCGCTGCTGCGTCGTTACATGGTCGCTGGTGAGCTGTCAAACAGGCAGATCTCACCACTGACCAGCCCCCAGCGACGCGTGGAAGCGTAAAGAAGGTAAATATCGGGTAACCAAGGAAAGCACTTCTCTTGGTTACCCGATATTTACCTTAGTTACTAGCATCCGCCGCTCTCACGCTGCCAGTGCCGGCTCCCTGTTCCCTGCACTCCTAGCCAGAGTACACATCGGGTTAATTACCCGATGTGTACTCCAGCTACGTGTGCAGGGAGCAGAGAGCCGGCACTGGCAGCGTGAGAGCACACCGCTTAGCTCTGGCTCCCTGCATTCCTAGCCAGAGTACACATCGGGTTAATTACCAAATGTGTACTCCAGCTACGTATGCAGGGAGCAGGGAGCCGGCACTGGGAGTATGAGAGCGGCGGACGCTAGTAACTAAGGTAAATATCGGGTAACCAAGGAAAGGGCTTCTAGACCTAGATAGCATTAGGCACCTTCATGTAGTATACAGCCCACATATAGCACAATGCAGACACATATAGCATTAGGCACCTTCATGTAGTATATAGCCCACTTATAGCACAATGCAGACCCAGATAGCATAGGCACCCTCATGTAGTATACAGCCCACATATAGCACAATGCAGACACATATAGCATTAGGCACCCTCATGTAGTATACAGCCCCTAAATACCACAGTGCAGAGCCAGATAGCATTAGGCACTCTCATGTAGTATATAGCCCCTATATACCACAGTGCAGAGCCAGATAGCATTAAGCACCCTCATGTAGTGCAGAGCCCCTATATAGTACATTGCAGACATACAACTCTGAACTCTTGAATTTCAGCGGCAAATTCCGCGAATTTTCCGCAGCTTGGGCACATAGCCTTATAGTATCTGCCATTATTACCTCTTGAGAAAACTATACCTCACAACCATCATCTATCACAAAAATAAGGCACAATTGCCCTCAATGGGGCAAAACATGTGCCTAGCACATACTCCTATACAATATCAAAAAACAGAAGAAACATGGAGTAATGAATAGTGCAAAAATGGTAACAAATTTTATTCAATTATATGAAAGTGAACAAGACACAAAAGAAAGGAGGGAAGGAAATGGCCATGTAAACACAATAAAATACATAGAATGGGGGAGTGGGAATAGAAGGTGACCCCAGGGGAAGAGGCAGCAGCATATATGGAAACAATCACAGGATGTCAGTTTATTAACCTAGATGGCCGTTGTTACAAACAAAACACCAACATGACGGCATATAATAAGTAAATAGTCATAAAGTGCTAAGTGCTTGAGTGGATTCAGTGCAAAAGATAGCAGCATACAAAGTTTATAAAGTGCCAAGTGCAAACATGAAGTAGTAATGCTGCTATAAGCACAATACATATGTGGAATCCACTATATCTCCTGCCATCAACATAGTGCCATGTTTAACAAGGAGGTTATAGGGGGCTTTCCTCCATGGGGGGTCTCCCTACCTGGGGATTTTGGCTTTGTTTGTAACCAGCATTTTTGCAAGCAGCTTTCTGCATATTGTTAAACATGGCATCTTTTGTGTCTTGTTCACTTTCATATAATTGAATAAAATTTGTTACCATTTTTGCACTATTCATTACTCCATGTTTCTTCTGTTTTTTGACATTATTACCTCTTGTGGTAGGGCATTCCACAGTCTGACTGCTCTAACTGTAAAGAACCCTTTCCTATTTAGCTGTCGGAATCGCTTTTCTTCCACTCGCAGTGAGTGCCCCCTGGTCCTTAGTATTGTCTTTGGAAGAAATAAGTCATGTGCCAGTCCTTTATATTGACCACACATGTATTTATACATAGAAATGAGATCTCCTCTGAGACGTCTGTTTTCTAAGCTAAACATATCTGACTTTTTCAACCTGTCATCATATGGGAGGCCTTCCATTCCTTGTAGTAATCTAGTTAGCCGCCTTTGAACTGACTCTAACTTCTGAATGTCCTTTTTAAAATGTGGAGCCCAAAACTGGATCCCATATTCCAGATGTGCCCTCACATTTATAGAGGTATAACAATACTTTGAGATCAAGGGATCTAATCTCTTTTTATACACCCTAAAATCTTGTTTGCTTTAGCAGCTGCTGCTTGACATTGAGTGCTGCTGCTCAGCTTACTTGTAATAAGAATACCCAAGTCCTTCTCCTGTTCTGTAGTCCCGAGTTTACTTCCATATAATGTATACGTAGCTATAGGATTACTACGTTCTAAGTGCATTTTTGTTCTAAAACCATCACTGCAAAATAGAACAGCTGCACATGATTATGCAGCTGCGGGAGAGGGGAGTTAGCTTTCAAAACACAGCCAGAGTTGACATATAGAAGGCAGAGACAGTTTATTACCTTCTCTGCATTTCCAATTGCTGTATACACAGTGCTAAACAAGCGTTGTGTATACAGTTGTTTGTTTTAAAATGCAAAAAAAAAAACAAAAAAACATTGTGTGAACAGCCCTAAGGCCATAACAGTTTAACAATGATATTCTCTAGTCTCATAGACAATGAATGGAGCTATGGTATGCACACTCAAACTCTAGTCAGATAGGGCTATGCAGAGTGCCATTCTCGAGATCAGTATGGGTGCCATCAGTTGGGACATCTATTGATCTTCAAGTTATCCCATATTCCGTGGATAAGGGATACATTTCCAACTGAGTACAAACCCTTAAGGCTTTATTCACATATTTTTATGATATAACTAGGAGTACCTCTGAAACACAGAACAGGTGTCACTCTTTCAATTGTAGTTTTTCTCGATAAGTTCTGGTTTTGGAATACAAACAAAACACTAACCAAATATTAACATGTGAATGAGGCCTTAAAGCATTTTTCTACTACTAGAACAACCCCTTCTGATTCCACGTTTCCCAAGGTAAAATCAAAACAGTCTATACTGCGGCTGGCGCGATTACGGCGATGCTGGGGCTCGCTTTCCTGGGGCTCAAATGATGTTATGTCATGTGAGTCCCTTTTCCAATCATCACCGGCTTCTGTTGCCCCACCTTCACTCAAACCAATTAATCAACAGGAAGTGAGCGCTGCGGCTTTGTGCACTTCCTGTTGATTGCTAATTGGATGAGTCACAACATCATGTGAAGCCCGTGAATGCGAGCCTTGACACCGCTGGAACCCCACCGGCCAAGGAGGTGAGTATTAACTTTGTTATTTTACGTGCAGGAAATGTGGAATCAGAAGGGGTTGTCTTAGTAGTGGGCAATCCCTTTAACCTCATAACGACGGCCGTACGACTTAAAGCGGCGGCAAAACAGGGTACTTATTCTGTTCCGCCGCTTTAAAGCGGCGGCCCGAAAAAACCCTGTAGCGCCCCCCAGCGACCGAAAATCTCGGGGGTTTCAGCTACCGGGGGTAGCTGAGACCCCCCAGATTATGAATCGGGGTTTTTTTTTGGACCCCGATCATGTGATCGGCGGTATACACTGTATACCGACGAACACATGAAAAAAAAAGAAATGGCCGGTAAAACTGATTTCTTTTTCATCTGACATGATCAAACATGTCAGATGAGAAAGAAATCTAAACCCCTAGTGCCCCCAAAGCCCCCGGTACCGGAGAGTCCCCCCACCCCCACCCCTACCCCCACCGGACATCCAAAATGTCGCCGAAGCGCACAGAAAACTCCCGCCGGCGCCGGCTCTGCATTCATTTCCCTCCGATCTGAAATGATCAAACATTTCAGATCGGAGGGAAATGTCCTCCCCCTGACCCCTCCTCCGGTACACCGGAGATCTCTGGTCCCCGGAGCCCCCTCCGGTCTCCAGAGCCGCCTCCCCCCTCCGGAGCGTGGAAGATGGCGGCGCGCGGCCGCATTCATTCTGCTCTTTCTGCCGCATGTGACACGTCACATGCGACAGAAAGGTGTCCCCAAGTCCCCAGGTCTCGCTAGGTCACCCCCCGTCACCCCCCCCAGCCCCAGCCCCCGGTCATACGTTACCTGTCTGGTGATCCGTCCCACGATCACGCCGCCTCCTTCTTGAATGCTGGCGGCGCATGCGCAGACAGCGGCTGTCAGCTGGATCCCTGGGACGCTGACGTCGCTGCTGCACAGGCTGCTCCACTGTGGACCGGGGGAGAGTGAGTGCAGTAATCAGCAGTCCTCACATGGAGAGACTGCTGCTGTCCGCTTCACCTTGGCTGGTGGGGGGGACCCCACGTTTTTTTTTTTTTAAAAAACGCCTGGGGAGCCCTCCAAATTGATCACCAGACAAGGTGAAGCTGTCAGCTGTGGTTTGCAGGCTACAGCTGTCTGCTTTACCCTAGCTGGCTATCAAAAATAGGGGGGACCCCACGTCGTTTATTTTAATTATTAATTTTTTGGGGGGCTAAATACAAGGCTAGGCACCCTTTAGTGCCACATGAAAGGCACTAAAGGGCGCCAGCTTAGAATATGCAGGGGGTGAGACGTTATATATGTTTGACATGTATCCATTCATCCATTGTAGCATTTTAGGCTGTGCGCCCATAATCGGGATTTGCAGCGTTTTGGGTGCAGAGTGTGTCCATAGTGTGTCCCTGTGTCCATAGCGCTGCATTGTGCAGTAGAAGCACAGTGGAAGGATTTTTAGAAATCCCATGCCCAATGTGCTTGCCCAATGTGCTTCTTTTCTCCGCAGCATAAACCGACCTGTGGCGCAGCTTCCCGAGCCTCAGCATGTCAATTTATGCTGCGGAGATGAGTGTTCTCTGCAGGTAGCATAGAGCTCCACAGCGGCCTGAACCCAAATCGTGGGCATGGGCAGCTGCGTTCTCCCGTGGACAACACTCACATCTCTGCAGGAGGCTGACACTGTGTACTAGACGCCGTGTCGCTGGATCATGGCCACATAGCCTAAAAGTGAGACATTTGTTGCTACAGCAACATTTTTGTGAAGTACCTTTGGATTCAAAATGCTTACTATACTCCTGAATAAAATCCAGTTTCCAAAATGGGGTCACTTGTGGGGGGTTTCTAATGTATAGGTACCCAAGGGGCCCTGCAAATGTGACATGGTGCCCGCAATTTATTTCAACTTTTCCAGAATTCAAATGGTGCTCCTTCCATTCCAAGCCCTCCCATTTATCCAAACAGAGGTTTTTGGCCACATGTGGGGTATCCCTGTGCTCATAAGACATTGGATAACAACCTGTGGGGTCCACGTTTTGTTGTTGCCTCTTGAAAAAGTGAGAAATTTGATGCTGAAGCAACATTTTTGTGAAAAAAAATGAAAATTTTCAATATGGCAACCTAAGCTTATCAAATTCTGTGAAGTATTCGTGGATTCAAAATGCTCACTATACACCTAGATAAAAGCCTTGAGGTGTCTTGTTTCCAGAATGGAGTCACTTGTGGGGGACTGCCACTGTTTAGGCACCTCAGGGGCTCTCCAAATGCAACCTGGCGTCCGCTATTGATTCCAGCCAATTTTGCAGTCAAATGGCAATCCTTCCCTTCCGAGCCCTGCCATGCGCCCAAACAGTTGATTTCCACCACATATAAGGTATCGCCAAACTCAGGAGAAATTGCACAATAAATGTTATGCTGAATTTTTTCCTTTTACTCTTGTAAAAAAAAAAGCTACCTGGTTGAAATAACAATTTTGTGGTAAAATTTTTTTTTTTTTTTTCATGGCTCAACGTTATAAAATTCTGTGAAGCACCTGGGGGTTCAGGGTACTCACCAAACATCTAGATAAATTCCTTGAGGGGCCTAGTTTCCAAAATGGGGTCACTTGTGCAGGGTTTCTGCTGTTTAGGTACCTTAGGGGTCCTCCAAATGTGACATGGTACCCGCAATCTTTTTCAGCCAAATTTCCTTTCCAAAATTCAAATATTGCTCCTTTCGTTCCAAGCCCTCCCATTTGTCCAAACAAAGGTTTCAGACCACATGTGAGGTATCACCGCGCTCATAAAAAAGTGGTTAACAAACTTTGAGGTCAAATTTTTGGAATTACCTCTTGAAAAAGTGAGAAAATTGATGCTAAAGCAACATTTTTGAGAAAATTATTAAAATTTTCAATATGACAACGTAACGTTAACAAAATCTGTGAAGTACCTGTGGATCTAAAATGCTCACTATACCCCTAGATAGAAGCCTTGAGGGGTCTAGTTTCTAAAATGGTGTCACTTGTGAGGGGTTTCTTCTGTTTAGGTACCTTAGTGGACCTGTAAATGCAACATGGTGCCCGCAATCTATTTCAGCCAAATTTGCTTTCCAAAATTCAAATATTGCTCCTTCTGTTCCGAGCCCTCCCATTTGTCCAAACAGAGGTTTCTGACCACATGTGGGGTATCGGCGCACTCATAAGAAAGTGGGGAACAAGTTTTGGGGTCCATTTTGTTGTGCTATTTCTTCTAAAAGTGAATAAATTTGGGTTAGAGCAACATTTTTAGGTAAAATTTAATTTTTGCTTTTTTTCATTCCACATTGCTTTTGTTCATGTGAAGCACCTGAAGGGTTACTAAACTTCTTGAATGTAATTTTGAGTACTTTTGGGGGTGCAGTTTTTAGAATGGTGTCACTTTTGGGTATTTTCTGTCATCTAGGCCTATTGAAGTCACTTCAAATGTGATGTGGTCCCTAAAAAAATGGTTTTGTAAATTTTGATGTAAAAATGAGAAATCGCTGATAAACTTTGAACCCCTCTAACTTCCTAACAAAAAAAATTTTGTTTCCAAAATTGTGCTGATGTAAAGTAGACATGTGGGAAATGTTATTTATTAACTATTTTGTGTCCAAGAAATCTCTGGTTTAACGATATAAAAATTCAAAAGTTGAAAATTGCTAAATTTTCAAAATTTTTGCCAATATTCAATTTTTTTCATAAATAAACGCAAACAATATTGTCCTAAATTTGGTACTAACATGAAGTCCAATATGTGACGAAAAAACAATCTCAGAATCACCGGGATCCGTTGAAGCGTTCCAGAGTTATAACCTCATGAAGTGACACTGGTCAGAATTGCAAAATTTGGTCTGGTCATTAAGGTGAAAATTAGCTCCGTCACTAAAGGGTTAAACACAGTAGATTAAAGTACCACCAGCTGCGTCAAGATCGACCCACAGACAAATGTGTATAGGGCCTTCTAAGTCATGTGTTCATGTTGTAAGAGAGCTTAAAGGAGAATCCTGTTGGCCATCTTACTGACAGCTGGACTCGTTTTATGGCAAATTCAATGCGATTATAATTATTACAAAGTTACTTCTACAGGAAACCTCACTCACAAAGTAGTATAATTTGTGTCAACTATTATTAGAGCTTGGAAAAATATTACCATTGACATTAAGTCTAAAGGGTTACTATGACAACTAAAACATTTGTACGTATATGTGCTGCAAAGTATAATAGTTTTTTTTCAGTGTATTGAGGTATTTTCATAGACTGCTTGGTGTAACTCACTGTGGCATTATTCTATTCAATTATGTATGTTGGTACTATAATTTGGTCACTCTATGGTATTATTGGATTCATAGTTACATGGTATGTTTGAAAAAAGAAATCTGTCCATCAAGTTCAAACAAAGGTATGGGAGAAGGTAAAAGGGAATGAGCATAGGTACAATGCACAAAAGAATCAGAAGCAAATAGTTCCTCCTTATGCCAAATGTGGATTGACTGTAAGAAACATACAGAACACAAATTTAATATATTTACATAAGTATTTAATCCTTGATTCATCAAAGCTTTTATGCCAGTATTCTGGCGTTAAAAGTTTTGAAAAATCACAAATGTTGGTGCTTGGCAACTCCCTCTCAACTAATTTATGGAGTAAGATTGTGGCAATGGGCACACGGAAGTGTCTCTTAATGAATCAGGAGTAGTGTTGAGCGGACCCGGACTGGAAAAATCCAGATCCGCGCGGTTTCAGCGGTAGATCCAGGTCCGTCCCTCTCCCTCTCTCGTCCCGGATTCCGCTCCTCATTGACATATATTGGCCCGGATTCCGGATCAAATCTCGGACTTCCTTCTTAACCCGGCACTGATCCGCCGGACCCAGATTATTAGCAATCCGCTCAACTCTAATCAGGAGCCTCTGACTCCTGCACAAGTCCTCATGAAGAACAACGCTGGTCTTGAAGAATCAGGGTCATAAGGCTTCCCACTGTGATCAGCTCCCGATGTAAGGCCTCTTTCACACATCAGTGTTTAGCATCAGTGTTTCATCAGTGTGTGATCAGTATTTTGATGCCAAAACCAGGAGGGTCTCCAAAACACAGAACTGGTGTCATTCTTTCAATTATAGTTCTTCTCTGTAAGTTCCACTCCTGGTTTTGCCATCCAAATACTGATGAGATACTGCCGAAACACTGATGCAAAATTCTGATGTGTGAAAGAGGCCTTACACAAAATAATAGTTATCATGGTAAAGACTGCATGTCTCCTCTGAATATTTAACTGTTTTTTCTCCAGATGCAAGTGTTTTACTTCAGATAAAGGGTATTAACCCCCCAAAACACCTAGGTCCGACATAATCTACATGAGGTCCCACAAAGATTCCAACTTTGCTACACCTGAAGTGACAGCGCAGGGCCATAGAACATGACCATCCACTGTGGGCTTCAGGCAGAGACTGAGCTGCGGTGATGAGTGGTGACATCACTCAGGCTTTTTGCAGTCACAGCAGGAGGTTCCGACGGTCCTCCACCTGTAAACCCAGGTAACCTGACCTCAGGTGAGCTTACTGAACTGACTGACCTCACCTCAGGTGAGTTCACTGTGTTGACAGACTTGCATCTCCTGGCAGGAAACCGTTGAGTTTTTGCCAAGAGATGTAGATTTGGTGCTGAAATTTCTATAGCATATTACTGCACCCAATGTACACCTCCTGCCAAAAAAAAAAAAAAAAAATGCATCAAAACACCATGTGGTTTTGATGTAATAGTAATGTGATTTTTTTGCCAGGAGGTGTAGATTTGGTGCAGGAATATGGTGAACAAAAAAAATTCCGCACCAAATCTGCATTTCTTGGCAAAAAAAATTCATAAAACCGGTTTTGGCATAGTTTCTTTGCAGTTTTCTGCCTAGAGGTGCAAATTTGGTGCTGAAATATCTCCTTGATGAAGGAGGCGTGTTTGCCTTCGAAATGCGTTGGAACCTCTTGTGCCCTTACAAGCTCATGTAGCCTGTACAGAGCCAGTGACGTCACACACTCTCTCTCTAAACGCACATGTCTGGTAAATATGGAAGCCACCGACTGGGGCTTTTAGTCACTCATTGTACTCCCAGCCGCTCGCCAAGCATGCTGCCTGATAGGATTATCACCCACACGGGCAGTGTTTTTTGGCATCTTCCAAAGCAAGTGGCACTCAGAACCTAAATACAGCTCCTGTCAAGCCCTCATTGCCAGGTTTACCAAGCATCAGCACACCAGTACAAGGAAGACCTACTCCAGCTTAACCATAGTCTCCATTTGATCACCATTTCAGTTACAAATCTCATTTTCCAGGCAGTACTAATATATAGTTAACCTATTGTCCAGTCTTGGTTTGCTTTTAGTGATGGTCTGCTATTTAATGTCATATATTAACAGACTTTATAACTGTTTAGGGCACTTAACTAGCGGTCTTCAATTTTTGTTGGAAAGCGCAGTAGTCTATTCTGCCTCGACTACTGCAACCTCCTGCTCTCTGGCCTCCCTTCCAACACTCTTGCACCCCTCCAATCTGTCCTAAACTCTGCGGCCCGCTTAATCCACCTCTCCCCTCGCTACTCCCCAGCCTCGATACTTTGCCAATCCCTTCACTGGCTTCCCATCGCCCAACGACTCCAGTTCAAAACATTAACCATGACATACAAAGCCATGCACAACCTGTCTCCTCTCTACATCTGTGACCTAGTCTCCCGGTACCTACCCGCGCGCAACCTCAGATCCTCACAAGATCTCCTTCTCTACTCCTCTCTTATCTCCTCTTCCCACAATCGCGTACAAGATTTCTCCCGTGCATCCCCCATACTCTGGAATGCTCTACCTCAGCACATCAGACTCTCCACTACCGTGGAAAGCTTCAAGAGGAACCTCAAGACCCACCTCTTCCAACAAGCCTACAACCTACAATAGCCCTCAGTCCAGTAGACCACTGTGCAACCAGCTCTGTCCTCACCTATTGTACCATCACCCATTCCCTGTAGACTGTGAGCCCTCGCGGGCAGGGTCCTCTCTCCTCCTATACCAGTCTGTCTTGTACTGTTAATGATTGTTGTACATATACCCTCTCTCACTTGTAAAGCGCCATGGAATAAATGGCGCTATAATAAATACCTTGAAAAAGACGGCGAAACGCGCGTCGGGAAGCCTCCCAGTGGTCCCCAGTGATTGAATGTAAGTAACTTCTCTCCTCAAGTTTCATAATATACCACCAAGCACATCTATTTATTGGGTGCACTATATGGAAATTCTGTTCAGGCAGGCATGATTGCCTATTATAGGCTGATATGAATTGATGTAATTTTGTGGTGGATATTTCGATCATATACCTTTATTGACAATAGTCCGTATATTTTCATCCTCTATGGATGACAATTAGGACATTTCATATGTTGATCCATGATCGATGCTGATGTTTTGGGGATGAGCGGTTTTTGCTGAATGTTTTATACCCCTAGTATACACCACTGCATGCCCTAGCCCCTGGAGGGGCATGTGCATGTATTACCTATACCAGCATTACCTCTCACCTACAATCATCAACGCGATCAATTACATAAATTATATATGTGTCTTGCCTGTCACCTTACGCGGTGAACTTGTGTGGAGAGGAAATCTTCATTTAAGCTACATGGATTTTGGAGTTTTGTACAATCCATATGAGTAGTGGCAACCAACTATAGCTCACCTGGAAATACAGTGATCAAAAACCTAGTGATGAGCGGTCCTTGTCCCATAGGAATTGAGGTCTAATAGAGAGCACTAGGCACTTTATATTTAACTATATGCTTACCATATTCCCTGTGGTGAGGACAATTGCATTGTAGCTATATAGGTATTCCGTTCAAAGTTTTATGAGGAACTAATTAAATTTTTGTACGGATCAATTTTTGATATGTATTAGGCAAATAATTTATACTGATATTTGATTCAATACATAATATTGTTGCCCATGTCATGAATTTCATTTTTCCAATCCATGTACTGTATTACATCATTTTTCTGTACAATTACTGGGTGATCAAATCAAGATTAATTACACACTGCTCTCTTTTCTTTCCCAAACCTTTCCCATCCCCCAATTGATACTATCCTTTGTAATGTTTTTATAATTCTCAATAATAAAAATTATTGTTTTTGAATATGAGTTTCAGTGCTCTTTTATAGGTCTTATATATGGTAAAGTATACTGAAACTAATAATATGGTTTTCTGTCTTTTGAGATATGTACAGTGCATGTCAGATACTGAGCCTGCACTATCACGGTATCAGCACTGCTCTGTACATCAGAAATTATGACTTTATATGAACGCCAGCTTGCAGCTAGTGTTCACAGGAAGTTCGTCATGACAGACACAGGGGTCATCAGCTGACCCCCTGCTGTCATGACAACCCAATGGCGACCCACAATCACTTCACAGGGCTGCCGAGGGGTGCAAAGAATGACACACTCTCCGCTGGCGCATGTTAAATGCCACTATCAGAAATTGACAGCAGGATTTACCTGGTTAAAGCGGGCTTTACACACTACAATATATCTAACGATGTTTCGGTGGGGTCACGTCGTAAGTGACGCACATCCGGCATTGTTAGTGATATCTTAAGCCTGCTTTACACGAGACGATGGATTGTGCGATAGCACAATCGATCGTACCCGCCCCCGTCGTTTTTGCGTCACGGGCAATTAGTTGCCCATGGCGCACAAACTCGTTTACCCCCGTCACACATATTTATCTTCCGGACGACCTCGCTGTGGGCGACGAACGTCCACTTCCTGGAGTGGGCGGGAAGTTCGGCGTCACAGCGACATCACACGGCAGGCAGCCAATAGAAGTGGAGGGGCGGAAATGAGCGGGATGTAAACATCCCGCCCACCTCCTTCCTTCCATTAAGCCGTCGGGTGCCGCGGGAGGCAGGTAAAGCTGCTGTTCATCGTTCCCGTGGTGTCACACGGAGCAACGTGTGATGCCACATCAACGATGAACAACCTCCGCCATTTTAATTAAACAATTTTATGAAACCTAGCGACGAGTGCACGACTCACGATTTGTGAGCGATACTGCGTCGCTAGGAGGTGTCACACGAGACGACGTCGTGCGGTATGCCGGATGTGCGTCACGAAAACCGTGACCCCGACGACATATCGCACAATTTATCGCCTCGTGTAAAGCCCGCTTTAGTGTGTGAAACCTACGTGCGATTGAACGAAAAACCGTTGATCGCATACACGTCGTTCAATTACTAAAAATTGAACGTCCGGTTGTTCAATGTTCCCGAGGCAGCACACATCGCAGTGTGTCAAACCCTGGGAACGATGAACACATCTTACCTGCGTCCCGCCTGCAATGCGGAAGGAAGGAGGTGGGCGGGATGTTTGCGTCCCGCTCAAATCCGCCCCTCCGCTTCTATTGGCCAGCTGCCGTGTGCCGTCGCTGTGACGCCGAACGTCCCTCCCACTCCAGGAAGTGGATGCTCGCCACCCACATCGAGGTCGTATGGTAGGTAAGTACGTGTGACGGAATTTAATCGTTTGTGCGACACGGGCAACAAATTGAACGTGCCGCACATACGATGGAGACGTGTGCGATCAGATACGAGATTGCATGTGTAATTGTAACATGTAAAGCAGACTTAACAGCTGTGAGTGGATCTCCAATCCACCCGTGGATGTTAGGGGTACTTTGCACGTTGCGACATCGCTACCGAAATATCGTCGGGGTCACGGTTGTTGTGACGCACATCCGGCGCCAGAAGCGACATCGCAATGTGTAAATTCTAGGAGCGACGATGATCAAGCGTGAAACAGTCAAAAATCGCTGATCTGTGTCACGTCGTTCATTTTCATAATGTCGCTCCTGCTGCAGGTACGATGTTGTTTGTCGCTCCAGCGGCGTCACACATCGCTGGAACGACAAACATCTCCTTACCTGTGTCCAACGGCAATGTGGAAGGAAGGAGGTGGGCAGGATGTTACGTCCCGCTCATCTCCGCCCCTCCGCTTCTATTAGCCGGCCGCTTAGTGACGTCGCGGTGACGCCGAATGCACCTCCCCCTTGAAGGAGGGATTGTTCGGCCGTCACCGCAACGTCGCCGAGCAGGTATGTGCGTGTGAAGCTGCCGTAGCGATAATGTTCGCTACGTAAGCAATCACAAGATATCGCATGTACGACGGGGGCGGGTGCTATCGCGCTCGACATCTCTAGCCGATGCTAGCGATGTCGCATCGTGCAAAGTACCCCTTAGAGGCACATGTTGGGTAATCAGATCAGCCGACGTATGCAGGGAAAGATGGGCGCTCGGTGTGCAAACCTGCATTGAAACAAAGGACGCAAAATATGACGTAATTATACGTTATAGGTCATGAATAGGCTAATATTAATTGAATCACTTAATACTGAGCAGAATTAAAGGGGTTATCCAGCTTATTTTGACTTTTTTTTTTATTCCCCTATTGGGCTACATTGGGGCAGGTAAGTAGATAGAGGCCACTTACCTGCCCTGCTGTCAGCCCCTCTCCCCCAGCTCAGAGTGGTCATGTGACCACTCCTGCTGCGATTTTGCTGCTTCCGGTCATTTCATGTCCACATGGGCAGGACCATGTTGACATGCAAATCTGGAACAGCATGTCGCCTCCCTGCTGGGCGGGTACAGTGCGATGAGCCCCGCCTTCTTTCCCTGCACCCTCCCACACATTGCCCCGCACCTCTTACTCTCCTCGCAACCTCCCCCTGCACTGCTGTGGGGTCCGTGACCTGGCGGCGGCTGCCGTGGTGTCAGCGCCAGCACTGGGCCCCCTGCTCAGGATCGCACAGTCAAATGTACCGGCATCACAGATCACAGATACCGATATATTTGAAGCACTGATGAGAGGGAGCGCAGCGATGCTTCTCATCACTGTACGTGCAGTCTGTGTCTGACAGTTCAGGATAGCGGTGACGTCACTACTGTGCTGATATGTCCAGACCAGACAGCGGACGAACGTGCAGGAGCGGCGGGGACCGAGGACGGGTGAGTATGTATTCACTACATGTGTTCCCTATGGGGGTAGGGGGTCGGTACAGAGCGCCGTGTGTGTGTGTGTATGTGTGTGTGTGTGTGTGTGCGGTGCAGAGCCCTGTGTGTGTGTGTGTGTGTGCGGTGCAGAGCCCTGTGTGTGTGTGGTGCAGAGCCCTGTGTGTATGTGTGGTCCAGAGCTCTGTGTGCGTGTGCGGTGCAGAGTCCGATGTGCGTGTGCGGTGCAGAGTCCGATGTGCGTGTGCGGTGCAGAGTCCGATGTGTGTGTGCGGTGCAGAGTCCGATGTGCGTGTGCGGTGCAGAGTCCGATGTGCGTGTGCGGTGCAGAGTCCGATGTGGTGTGGGGAGCAGAGCCCGATGTGGTGAGGAGTGCAGAGCCTGATGTGCGTGTGCGGTGCAGAGCCCGATGTGGTGTGGGGAGCAGAGCCCGATGTGGTGTGGGGAGCAGAGTCCGATGTGTTGTGGGGAGCAGAGCCCGATGTGGTGGGGAGGGCAGAGCCCGATGTGGTGTGCGGTGCAGAGCCCAATGTGGTGTGGGGAGCAGAGCCCGATGTGGTGGGGGGTGCAGAGCACGATGTGGTGGGGGGTGTAGAGCCCGATGTGGTGGGGGGTGCAAAGCCCGATGTGGTGGGGGGTGCAGAGCCTGATGTGGTGTGGGGAGCAGAGCCCGATGTGGTGTGGGGAGCAGAGCCCGATGTGGTGTGGGGTGCAGAGCCCGATGTGGTGTGGGGAGCAAAGCCCAATGTGGTGTGGGGTGCAGAGCACGATGTGGTGTGGGGTGCAGAGCACGATGTGGTGTGGGGTGCAGAGCCCGATGTGGTGTGGGGAGCAGAGCCCGATGTGGTGTGGGGTGCAGAGCCCGATGTGGTGTGGGGAGCAGAGCCCGATGTGGTGTGGGGAGCAGAGCCTGATGTGGTGTGGGGAGCAGAGCCCGATGTGGTGTGGGGAGCAGAGCCCGATGTGGTGTGGGGAGCAGAGCCCGATGTGGTGTGGGGTGCAGAGCCCGATGTGGTGTGGGGTGCAGAGCCCGATGTGGTGTGGGGTGCAGAGCCCGATGTGGGGCTGTTATTTGCAATGCTGTAGTGATAACAGGTCAGGTGCTGGGGCAGAATACTGACAGGGAATGTGTGTGCAGGGGGCGGGCAGGGGGCGAGGCTGGACAGTGAGGCCGGGCAGGGGGGCGAGGCTGGACACTGAGGCCGGGCGGTGCCAGCTGTGACTGGGAGGTTTTGCACAGGAAGTGGTCAGTTTGCTGGATCTGAATGTAAACAAGGATCTGCAGAGAATAAAGTCATAATTCAAGAGGAACAAAAGATAGAAAACAAGAAATAACAATGTAGGGGTGTTTTATATGACAATACAGCACAGATTGGCTTACCAAACATTTTTGCGTTTATGTCGGACAACTCCTTTAAGCATGCTAACACTCCCCTATATACTGTATAAGCCCACACACACAGCCCCCTACATATGAACTGTACATATCCCCCTATATCCAATGCGACTCCCCACAAAGCCTGTATATACTGTGAATCCCACAATATTCATCTATATACAGCAGTGGTATGAAAAAGTGTTTGCCCCCTATTCTTTTGCATGTTTGTCACACTTAAATATTTCAGATCACCAAACAGATTGAAATATTAGACAAAGATAACACAAGTAAACACAAACTGCAGTTTATAAATGAAGATCTTTATTATTAAAGGGAACCTTTAGCAATATGCACCCTGAATCACGAGCAGTTCTGGGTGCATATTGCTAATCCCTGCCTAACTGTCCCTGTATCTGGTAGCATAAAGAAATCTTTAAAAAATGTATTTCTAAAGATCTTATATCGTATGCTAATGAGCAAGGGCACTAGCCCCCCGGGGTGTTAGTTCCCCTGGCTAGTCGGCTCCAATAGCATGTTAGTATGTCCCTGTGGGTGTGCTAACATGCTAATGAATGTACAGTGTCAGAGGATGATCTCACTCACCTCTCCGCTGCCATCGCCACCCGACGCTAGATTTCAGCTCAGTGCGCATGACCCCGGAGTTTTGGTCATGCGCACTATGAAGCCAGGTGTATGCGTCACGGCTTCAAACTCATGTAGTGCGCATAACCGGTGGTACGGGATCATGCGCACTGAGATGAAGTCCAGGAGTGAGACACGATGGCGGCGCATAGGTGAGTGAGATCATCCTCTGATGCTGCACATTCATTAGCATGTTAGCTCAACCACAGGGGCTTACTAACATGCTAATGGAGCCGACTAGCCAGGGAACTAATGCCCAGGGGACTAGGCTCCTCGCTCATTAGCATATGGTATAAGATCTTTAGAAATACTGTTTCTAAAGATCTCTTTATGCTAGTGTATACAGGGATGGTTAGGCAGGGATTAGCAATATGTACCCAGAACTGTTCGTTGTTCTCGGGTGCATATTAGACCTGACAGGTTCCCTTTAAGGGAAAAAGAAATCCAAATCTACAGAGCCCTGTGTGGAAAAGTGATTGGCCTCCAAACCTAATGACTGGTTGGGCCACCCCTAGCAGCAACAACTTTAATCAAGCGCTTGCGATAACTGACAATGAGTCTTTTTCAATGCTCTGGAGGAATTTTGTCTCACTCATCTTTGCAGAATTGTTGTAATTCAGCCACATTGGAGGGTTACCAAGCAGGAACTACCTTATTAACCTCACGCCACAGCACAGGATTAAAGTCAAGACTTTGACGAGACCACTGCAAAGTCTTAATTATGTTTTCTTAAGCCATTCAGAGATGGACTTGCTGATGTGTTTTGGATCATTGTTCTGTTGTATAACCCAATTGCGCTTCAGCTTGAGATCACGAACAGAAGGCCAGACATTCTCCTTTAGGATTTTTTGGTATACAGCAGAATTTATGGTTCCCTTTACCACAGCAAATCTTCCAGGTCCTGAGGCAGCAAAAGAGCCCCAAACCATCACACTACCACCATCATATTTTACTGTTAGTATGATTTTTTTTCTGAAATGTTGTGTTAGGCCTTGTGCGCACTAGGCGTTTTTGCCGCGTTTTTAGTGGCGTTTTTTACCGCGTTTTTGTGCTGAAAACGCAGTGACATTGCTTCCCCAGCAATGTCAATGGGTTTTCAGAAGTGCTGTCCTCACACAGCGTTTTTTTTTAGCTGCGTTTTTGTGGTGACCACAAAAACGCAGCATGTCAATTATTTCTGCGTTTTCCACTGCGTTTTTCACTCATTGAATTCAATGAGATGTTAAAAACGCAATGAAAAACGCATATAGCCGCGTTTCTATGACTAAAAACGCAGCTATAAACGCAAGGGGTGGGCACTACAGTGACGTGTACAGGAAGAGGATTCCTTCTGTTGGTAAACACAGAAGCAGGAATCCTCCCGGTACCGTCACCGCTGCGTCCACCTCCCGTCCTGTGCACGTCAGCTCCGTGCGGCGCCATGTCTGGGCGGGAGGTGGAGGCAGCGGCGAAAACCAAAGTGAACAGTAGAAAAAAAAAAAATGTCATATATACTCACCTGTCCGCAGGGTCCCGGTGCCATGCCCGCTCCCATCTCCTCCCGGTCCCGCCGCTCTGGCTGTGTGCAGTCTCCCCGGGGCAGGACCTTGCTTGCAGGACCTGGCGCTGATCACCTGATGCAGTCACCTGACGCATCAGCTGATCGTAGTCTCGCCGGCTTTTTCGCGCCCGGCCGGCTATCAGCTGATCCTGCCGTCAGGGGACTTCATCAGCTGATCACCGGCAGCGATCGTATAGGATCAGACTCCTGTCCAATCGATCGCTCCAGGAGCTGCCGGTCATTAGCACAGCACATAAGTGAGTATTATTTTTTTTTTTTTTCTACTGATGCATCAGCTGATTGTATAACCGGCTTTTATACAATCAGCTGATGTGTGATGTGATTCAGGCACTTGATCCTGACACATCATCTGATCGCTTTGCCTTCCAGCAAACCGATCAGATGATATTGGATCCGGATTGGACGGCGCGGGACCCTGACCCAGGATTACTGCGGAGGGGGGTTTATTTCAATAAAGATGGAGTCACTAATTGTGTTGTGTTTTATTTCTAATAAAAATATTTTTCTGTGTGTTGTGTTTTTTTTTTATCATTACTAGAAATTCATGGTGGCCATGTCTAATATTGGCGTGACACCATGAATTTCGGGCTTAGGGCCAGCTGATAATATACAGCTAGCCCTAACTCCATTATTACCTAGCTAGCCACCCGTCACCAGGGCAGCCGGAAGAGTTGGATACAGCGCCAGAAGATGGCGCTTCTATGAAAGCGCCATTTTCTGGGGTGGCTGCGGACTGCAATTCGCAGTGGGGGTGCCCAGAAAGCATGGGCACCCTGCACTGTGGATTCCAATCCCCAGCTGCCTAGTTGTACCCGGCTGGACTCAAAAATTAGGCGAAGCCCACGTCATTTTTTTTTTTTTCATTATTTCATGAAATAATTAAAAAAAAGGGCTTCTCTATATTTTTGGTTCCCAGCCGGGTACAAATAGGCAGCTGGGGGTTGGGGGCAGCCCGTACCTGCCTGCTGTACCCGGCTAGCATACAAAAATATGGCGAAGCCCATGTCATTTTTTTTTTTAATTATTTCATGAAATAATTAAAAAAAAGGGCTTCTCTATATTTTTGGTTCCCAGCCGGGTACAAATAGGCAGCTGGGGGTTGGGGGCAGCCCATACCTGCCTGCTGTACCCGGCTAGCATACAAAAATATGGCGAAGCCCATGTCATTTTTTTATTCTTTTTGGGCAAAAAACTGCATACAGTCCTGGATGGAGGATGCTGAGCTTTGTGGTTCTGCAGCTGCTGTCTGCTCTCCTGCATACACTAGTGAATGGAGGATGCTGAGACTTGTAGTTCTGCAGCTGCTGTCTGCTCTCCTGCATACACTAGTGAATGGAGGATGCTGAGACTTGTAGTTCTGCAGCTGCTGTCTGCTCTCCTGCATACACTAGTGAATGGAGGATGCTGAGACTTGTAGTTCTGCAGCTGCTGTCTGCTCTCCTGCATACACTAGTTCTGCAGCTGTCTGCTCTCCTGCATACAATGAACATTTTGAAGAAGGAAATGACATCAGACCTTTTTTTTTTTTTTTTTTTTTATCAACAATCTTTAATGGCATTGTGCACTGATTAAAAACGCAGTGAGTAAAAACGCAGCAAAAAAACGCACCAAATCGCGGCAAAAACGCATGCGTTTTTGCCGCGTTTTTTAGCCGCGGGTGCGTTTTTTAGACAAAAACGCACATAAAAACGCAGCGTGAAAAAAACGTCTAGTGCGCACATACCCTTACTTCTACACCAGATGTAATAGGACATACACCTTCCAAAAACTTCACCTTTTTCTCATTAGTCCACAGAGTATTCTACCAAAAGTCTTGGGGATCATCAAGATGTTTTCTGCAAAACTGAGATGTGCCTTTATGTTCTTTTTTCTCAGCAGTGGTTTTCGTCTTGGAACCCTGCCATGCAGGCCATTTTTGCCCAGTCTGTTTCTTCAGGTTGAGTCATGAATAGATGAAGACCCGTTGAAGTTCGGTTCAGCAGCTTCATCCGGACTTTAGATAAAGTGCGGTTTGGGACCTGGACTTGAACTGAGCCCCAACTGAAGTCAGTAATTGGACAGTTCGGGTCTCCGCCCAAAAGCAGCCAGCCATAAACAGAACACTTCCGGGGGCAGGTAGGTGGAGTTTTTCCATTTTTTTTATTTTGCCGCACACTAGACCCAATCAGGCTGTTGTTACCCTCCAATGCGAGTCGTTTAAACAATGTAAACTTCTTATACCGGGCTGAGCACCTGGCTCACCCAAGCACAGCAATGCTCACGACAGTGGTGTTCATACATAAAGCATCCGGACTCCAAACCCAAACTCTTTTTTTTTTTTGTAAAATCTGCGTTTGGTATGAACACTGACCCCTCGGGTTCGCTCATCTCTAGTCATGAACACTCACCATAACTGATGCAGGTAAGGCTTGCATTTTTTTTTGGATATTGTTGTGGGATCTTTTGTGACCTCTTTGATGAGTCGTCGCTGCGCTCTTGCAGTATTTTTGGTCAGCTGGTCACTCCTGGGAAGGTTTACCACTGTTCCATGCTTTTGCCATTTGTGCATAATGGCTCTCACTTTGGTTTATTGAGTCCCAAAGCTTTAGAAATTACTTAATAACCTTTTCCAGACTGATAACTGTCAATTACTTGTTTGTCATTTGTTCCTAAATTTCTTTGGATCGTGGTATGATATTTAGCTTATGAGGATCTTTTGGTCTACTTCACTTTGTCAGGCAGGTCCTATTTAAGTGATTGCTTGATTGAGAACAGGTGTGGCAGTAATCAGGTCTGGGTGTGGCTAAGGAAAGTGAAGTCAGCTTTCCAAAGATGTGATAAATCACAGTTAATTTATGTTTTCAACAGGGGTGGAGGGGCAATCCCATTTTCACAAAGGGCCCTGCAGGTTTGGATTTCTTTTTCCTTAAAGAGAACCTGTCACCAGGATTTTCCCTCATAAACTGCCAGCCCTTATATAAAGCCTTCTAGAATACTGTAT
The DNA here is from genome assembly GCF_048569485.1 of Anomaloglossus baeobatrachus. Classification (NCBI taxonomy): domain Eukaryota; kingdom Metazoa; phylum Chordata; class Amphibia; order Anura; family Aromobatidae; genus Anomaloglossus; species Anomaloglossus baeobatrachus. Next base: position 369,014,309 of record NC_134356.1, read on the forward strand.
ATAAGTTCTCAGCTCCGTGTGGATGACACGTCCTACGTCATCAACACACAGGCCTCAATGGCTCTCCTGCGCAAGTGCACTTTGATCTGCCCTGCTCAGAACGCTGTGGGTGAAGCTTGTTCTATGGCCAGGTGATGTGCCTTCAGATGTAGCAGATCTGAAGTTGTCGTAGGACCCCGTGTGCATTACATCAGACCTGGGTATTTTGGGCTTTAATAAAGTGGTGAAAGAGGGTGTTTTTTGTCTTTTATTTCAAATAAAGGATTTTTTCGGTGCTTGTCTTTATTTCTTTTCACTTACATATTAGTAATGGGGGGGTCTCATATATGCCTACCATTAATAATCTAGGGCTTAGTGGCAGAGTGCGCTGTTATTAACCCCATATTACCCGATTTCCACTGCACCAGGGCAATTAGGAAGAGCCGAGTAAAGGTTCGGGATGGTCGCATCTAATGGATGCAGCAATCCTGGGTGCATTCAGGCTGCTATTTTTAGGCTGGGGGGCCCAATAACCATGGGTCTCCTTAGCCTGAGAATACCAGCCCCAGCTGTCAGGCTTCATTATAGCTGGGTATCAAAATTGAGGGGCACTTCATGTGTTTTTTTAAATTATTTATTTACAAAAAAAACTTATGATGTTTCTATTATTTTGCTACACAGCCAAGATAAGCGCATGGCTGGGGGCTGCAGCCTGTAGCCGTATGCTTTATCTGTGCTATGTATCAAAATATGGGGGTACTCTACGCCAATTTTTTATTTATTTATTTTTACAGTACAATAAAGATGCACATAGCGTCGGTCATTGGTTGCAGTTAGTTGCAATCAGACGCTGCCAATCAGGGTGAGGGCGCTGTTTGACTGCAACTAATCACAGAAGACGAAGAATGGCCGAGGAAAGCAATGAATATGTATGAGACTAATGAGTGGCCCTGGAAGTATAATGAGAGGCCGCGGGAGAAGTTACAGCCACGCCAGATACTTGGTAAGTATATCGCACTAGCTCCTATCCCCCTATCTCTTCTACCACCATAGACTTATATGGGGGCCGGTGTCCAGCCAGATACTCGGGATCAATTCTGGGCCAGAACTGGGGTTTTATTTTAAGCCAGTTAGACCCGCCAACCCCGGGTATCTGTGTGTCCGACCATCACTATTTACTAAAAAAGTGCATGGGACAAACACATGCACAAAAAATGTGTGAAAAAAACACTCAAAAAAGTATGTTTTTTGATGCGTTTTCTGGCACAAGGTGCATTTTTTCGGCCAAAATGTGCGTTTTTCGGTGACAACACAAAACTGCAGCATGCGCACATACCCTTAGACTGTCTTGGTCTGCGGACCAAACTGGGACAGCTGGAGGGCCGTTTGTAGCCCACGGACAGCACTTTACTAGGTCTGCTGTAGAGGCTATTGTAGATATGATTCTAACATCCACATGGCTAATTTTATATAAAGTGAAACAACGAGAAATGCTTCAGCGTCTAAACTTCCAGTTTAAAAAGTCAATTTTATTACAAGTTCTTTAAAATTCAGACAGCCACCAAACAACATGTACTGCATTGCATAATAAACAATGCCCTTTGTCATTAAAGTGCCTTAGTCATGGTAAATGCCGAAACGCGTTGTTTTTTTGCACTGCAGTACGTTATTTGGTGGCTTCCTGGATTTTAAAGAACTTGTAATAAAATTAACTTTTTAAACTGGAAGTTTTGACGCTGAAGCATTTCTCGTTATTTCACTTTGGACTCAAGCCTCTGCATGGGCAGGTCCGGGCATCTTCCTTCAGGGTGGAAAGGGAGTTATAAGGATCGACGAGCTGTATCCCCACATCCCCTCTTCCATTTAATCAAATTTTACATAAAGTACCATAAAAACTTCTATTGCAGGCTATTCAATGGTGATATACAGCATGAATTAGAGCAGAGGGGGGTTATGTTTTGGAGTGAAAAGAGCGTCAGTCTTGACACCTAGATGTGGTTGGTACAAGCTTCAAATTATACGCAGATGGACATTTGTTATCCAAACTGTCATTTTCCATGCCCTACAATTGGGGAATTGCAAGAAAATGAACTGTTTAATGGTCATCATACTTGCTTGCTTATTAGCTCACTGTGCAGTTATAGACCTGAAATTTCAGGCAATGACAGACAATGGAAACCTGAGCCCTCATTTAGAAAACTTTCCTGTGATGGAGAAAGGTGGGGATTTAAACACTTTACTGCAGGGGTTTGAAAAAAACAAAACAAAAAAAAACCTGACAGCACTATTATTAGCTTTGTGATCAGTGGGTACAATATTTAATTACAGGGTTAAAAGGCAAAGTTTTGAATGTTTTGACTATCCCATTGACTGGAGATGTTAGTTGAGGACTATGACACAATAAAAGAGGCCATGATTAGGTTATACGACCACACCAGAACTGTCCTGGAAATTAATTGATTTTACTACTCCGATTAGGGGATTTTATGCCTGTACTATCTGATCATTTCGGCTGTTCATAGTGATTCTTCAGCATCCCTCTGAACAGCAGAAATGGTGATCTCATGTGAATGTCAGTGTTTAGCCAACATTCACAGGAATTTCGTCATGACCCGTGATTGCTTCACGGAGGTGCCGATGGCAAAGAGGAATGGCGTGATCCTTGTCGGCACGTGTCAGAGTTTGACAACGCAATCTAACTAGTTAAGAGGCACAGGTGGATCTCCTTTAGTTTCGCAAGCGGGCTCATCAGATCAGCCGTCATGTGGGGAATAATGTAGGCTCGCATAAAAGAGACATACACAACCGAGGACGTATAGGTACATCCTTGGTCGTGAAGGTGTTATAGAGGTTGTGCATTACCCTAACTCAGTTCCTGTTTTTGCCATTAATGCCTAAGTATAATGTTCCTAAATAACTCCACATACTTTTTCTGTCACTTACGAAGTTATTTTATATCTTTCTGCTTCATTTACTATGTCTTAGCATCGGTTCTGTTGTTAAAGCCATCACTTCCTTTTCAAAATCCTCTGCTAATTTCTAACTACAACTTGTCTTGCAAGAAGGAAGACCTTCTAGGCTATGCGAAAGAAAAATAAAAAAAAGTATGGCTCTTGAAAGAAGGGGTTAAAAAAAAGTGCAAAAAAGGAAACTGTGGTAAGGAAAGGGTTAACTGCTCAAGCAAATAGAAAAAAATATTTCATTCTGGAAAATGCTTTTAAAGAAAGAAGTTGAACACATTTATGTATTCACATAGCGGCTCTATTTGGTTGGTATGGAGAAGCAATTCTCAGTGTCCTCCAGCCGTAAACAGCTCATGGGTTGGATAGCCACGTTCAGCGAAAAATCAAAGATTATTGCATTCAATAGACATCACTATGTAGTATTCAGACTCCTGCGTAGCAGCCATGATTTGTATAGTTTGTAGTGTGCGGTGACAAAGAACGTGTACTTTGTTTCAAGTGAATAAAGCCCAAGAATCAGAAACAATTCAAAAAGAGGATAAATAAGGCTAAATATTGTAAATGGTGTAAATGACAAAAGAATCTCAGACACTCCAGCACCAGTCATGTGCCATCTACCCACACTTGTGCTCTCTGCTCCTCAGTGCCAGCTCTAGTGTCATATTAGGAGCCTGCTGGAGCCATCACTGAAAGAAAAGGGGGAAAATGTTCAATGAGAGTCCATGGCACCACACACGTGTCAATGAGAGTCCATGACACCACACACATGTTCAATGAGAGTCCATGGCACCACACACGTGTCAATGAGAGTCCATGGCACCACACACGTGTCAATGAGAGTCCATGACACCATACACATGTTCAATGAGAGTCCATGGCACCACACACGTGTTCAATGAGAGTCCATGACACCATACACATGTTCAATGAGAGTCCATGGCACCACACACGTGTTCAATGAGAGTCCATGGCACCTCACACACATGTTCAATGAGAGACCATGGCACCACACACATGTTCAATGAGAGTCCATGGCACCACACACACATGTTCAATGAGAGTCCATGGCACCACACACATGTTCAATGAGAGTCCATGGCACCTCACACACATGTTCAATGAGAGTCCATGGCACCACACACACACATGTTCAATGAGAGTCCATGGCACCACACACGTGTTCAATGAGAGTCCATGGCACCACATACGTGTTCAATGAGAGTCCATGGCACCACACACACATGTTCAATGAGAGTCCATGGCACCACACACGTGTTCAATGAGAGTCCATGGCACCACACACACATGTTCAATGAGAGTCCATGGCACCACACACTTGTTCAATGAGAGTCCATGGCACCACACACACATGTTCAATGAGAGTCCATGGCACCACACACGTGTTCAATGAGAGTCCATGGCACCACACACACATGTTCAATGAGAGTCCATGGCACCACACACACTTGTTCAATGAGAGTCCATGGCACCTCACACACATGTTCAATGAGAGTCCATGGCACCACACACACTTGTTCAATGAGAGTCCATGGCACCTCACACACATGTTCAATGAGAGTCCATGGCACCACACACACACACATGTTCAATGAGAGTCCATGGCACCACACACGTGTTCAATGAGAGTCCATGGCACCACACACGTGTTCAATGAGAGTACATGGCACCACACACACATGTTCAATGAGAGTCCATGGCACCACACACGTGTTCATTGAGAGTCCATGGCACCACACACACATGTTCAATGAGAGTCCATGGCACCACACACATGTTCAATGAAGAGTCCATGGCACTACACAAATGTTCAATTAGAGTCCATGGCAAAACACACGTACTCAATGTAATTCAATGGCACGATACCCATGTTCATTGAGAGTCTATGGCACCACAAACGTGTTCAGTGAGAGTCTATGGCACTACACACATATTCAATGAGAGTCCATGGCACCACACGTGTTCAATTCACCACACACATGTTCAAGTCCATGGCACCACATAAGTGTTTAATGAGTCAATGGCACCATACAAGTGTTCAAAGAGAGTCTATGGCACCACACACATATTCATTGAGAGTCCATGGCACCACACACAAGTTCACTGCACCACACACATACGTGTTCAATGAGAGTCCATGGCATCACACATAAAGGGACAAACTTAGAGGCACTAGCAAATGTGACACAAGGGGGATTAAGGGTATGTGCGCATGCTGCGTTCTGGCGTGCAAATAAAAAGCAGCGTTCTGTCACTGCATGTGCGTTTCAAAACGCATCCAAAACGCTGCGTATTGGATGCATTTTGAATGCAGAATTGATGCGTTATAGATGCTTGCTCTCCCATAGACAGAGAGGGAAAAGCATCCAAAATGCACAAAAGAAGTGACATGTTGCTTTTTAGAACAAGTCGATTTTGTAAAAAATTTGGCATCCAAAACGATGCATTTGAAAATGCAACATGCGCATGGAATTTGCTTAATTGTCATAGACTTTGTTGAGGACGTACAACACATGCGTTTACGCTGCAGTTTAAAACGCTGCGTAAACGCATGAAAAAAACGCAACTTGTGCACACAGCCTTACAGTTCTTCCTCTCATTCATGCTGAAAATTAGAACATACACAACGGTATGTTTAAGCAGTTTTAGGCTATATGCCCACGTTGCGTCGTGTCCCTGCAGAAAGTTCTGCAGCGATTTGAACAGCACATGTGCACTTCAAATCGCTGCAAAAACACTGCGTAATGGATGCAGTGAAAAGCCGATTTCATGCGCTCTGGATGCAGCCCCCACCATAAACAAAGCGGGGGCTGCATCCAAAGCACACGGAATAAGTGACATGTTGATTTTTAGAACGCAGCGATTTGGCAGTATGCAAATCGCTGCGTTCTAAAACACAACGTGCGCATGGATTATGCACAATCTTCATAGATTGTGCAGGGGACGCAGGACGCATGCAGTTACACTGTGGTGCAATACGCAGCGTAACTGCATGCAATACGCACACGTGGGCACAGAGCCTTACTTGTCTCCTATCTAATTATCACTGTCGAAACTGCTGGCAGACTTCTTTTTACAATAAAAAAAACCTACATATTATTTAAAAATGCTGTCATATTTTAGCAACAAAAAATATTATCCCAAAGAGCATCAGAGGCTAAAATAATCAAGTATTCAAAGAGTTTTAGGTAGAAATAACAAAGATCATTTTCAATATTTAACATAGCACTTCAATCTTCTATCATAAAAAGGACTAAAAAGAGTAATCATACAGTATTTACCGTACATTTTAGATTGTCAAAATTACTTTTAACAACTTATAAAATAGTGGCACTAGCATTTCGTGGCCAGGTTGTTTATATAGGGGAAGAAGCCTTTACTTTAAAGCTCTTCCCTCTGTGCAGGGAGCACAGGAAGCCACAGAACATAATGGCAAAGAATAACTAAAGGGTAAAGATGATCGGTGACATTTCCAGACGGTCACAGCAAGCATGGCTGAGACTCATGTTGTGATAATCCGTCTTTGAAGCAGACCTACTTATGGCCTTGTGCAGATCATATTATTTTATATGCATATGTGGGCATTGGTAATGAAATTCGTCTTCTAATGAATTGAGCTTTTAATTAAACATGTTAGAGAGTTCCAAGGTTTACAAAAAAAAAGAGTGAATGCTAAAAATAATGCAGATGGGCTCCACTCAGCATGGTGTAAGACGGGCTTTACACGTTGCAACATCGCTAGCAATTGCTAGCGATGTCCAGCGCGATAGCACCCGCTCCCGTCGTACATGCGATATGTGGTGATTGCTGCCGTAGCGAACACTTCACACGCACATACCTGCTCAGCGACGTCGCTGTGACTGCTGAACTATCCCTCCTTCAAGGTGAAGGTGCGTTCGGCGTCACAGCGACGTCACCACAACGTCACTAATTGGCCGGCCAATAGAAGCGGGGAGGGACGTAGATGACCGGGACATAACATCCCGTCCACCTTCTCTCTTTCGCATTGCCGTCGGGACGCAGGTAAGGAGATGTTTGTCGCTCCTGCGGGTTTACACACAGCGATGTTTGGAGCTGCAGGAACGACAAACAACATCGTACCTGCGGACGACCTGACATTATGAAAATGAACGACGCTACACAGATCACCGATTTTCGACGCTTTTGCGATCGTTTATTGTTGCACCTAGGATTTACACGTTGCGATGTCGCTACCGGCGCCGGATGTGCATCACCATGGACGTGACCCCGACGATATATCGGTAGCGAAGTCACAACATGTAAAGCCCCCCTTAGAGTTAGGAAAGAAATATTACAAAGAATTTACATTGCCAGAATTTGGGAAAAAAAGGAGCCAATAGAGGCAATAGAGTAGGCACACCACACTCTATGGTTAGTACTTAATACATATTGATGTTTGGAGCAATGTAAGAGTTTAATTATGGGGGGGCTAAAAGCAAAGAAGAAGATAAAATAAGGCTGGTTTCACACTTGGGTTGTTTTGCATCTGTCACAATGCGTTGCGTGATGGATGTGATTGATGCGTTGTAAATAGTGTGACAATAAAGATAACGGATTCCTGTGAAATAACGTGTTTCATTTGTGATTTTTTTTTTCTATTTCCTGTAGCGGGGAAAGTCTATTTCCTGTAGCGGGGAAAATAGTGGGGAAAGGAGAGAGAGAGAATCCGTCGTGTGACGCATGACAACGGTATACAGCACCATACACATTCATTATGCCTTTTGACGGATTCCGACGGAATCCGCCAGAGTGCGTTTTTTCACAGCAACAAAAAACGTTACATTCTTCGTTCCTCCCACCTGACGCTTAAGTCACAAAATGACTGATGCGCCGCGGGGCGGAAGCAACGCATGACCATCCGTTGCAATCTGCCCTTAATAGAAATCTATGAGGAATAAACGGATTCCTGCAAAATATTTTGCTGGTTACCATATTTCCTCAAGGCGACGGATTGCAACTGATGCAAAACAACGCAAGTGTGAAAGCAGCCTAATATAGTAGAAAGACTCAGGTAAAAGTTAAGAGCCTACTTCCCTCTTCAGTGCCCTTAACTTGGTAGTCAACATGAAACTGAGCTGGAGATAAGAGTATTGCTTTGTTCACATCACAGTTTTCGTTTATAATGAAAGTCACAACAATGTGCCAGATTCACCTCCTGACAGACACCTAGAGTGCCTAACGGACCCCAGAGATGGGGAAGGTCAGGTTTTGTAGGTGTCCGTCATTGTGACTGAAAAAAATAGTGCTGCTTACAGGGCTATATTTTCCCTCAAATGTGATGGGATCTGTGTCTGAGGCTCAAAAATCAAATACCCAAATAAGCTGTTATAAAATGTATCTCTATATTTGGCAGCGTGACAAAAGCTTTCAAGAATGTACAGTAGGTGAAATAAGTATTGGACACTTCACCTATTTTTAAGTAAATATATTTGTAAAGCTACTATTGACATGAATATCTCACCAGATGTCGGTAACAACCCATCCAATCCACAAAGGCAAAGAAGTCAAATCATACACGTCCATAAATTTGGTGATATCTTAGGCCTCGGTTCCATTTGTGTATCACTTCCGATGTAAGAGCATCGGATGCAAGTGTGAGCCGACTGTCATGCGACTGTAATCCGATCTTGCGATTGGATCACAGGTGCGGAGAAGAGGGAGAGAGACTGTCTTTGCGTATATCGCACTGTGCTCGGATGACATCTGAGTGCAGTCCAATGTTTCACACGCACCCATACAAGTGATGTGAGACTCGCTGCCAAATGCAGCATACTGAGATTCTTTTGTCATGCGAATATGGCATGAGAAAAAATAGCAGATGAACTGCTCCATTGTTTAACACTGGTGCAAGTGCACTCCGATGTTTTATAGGATTGCACTCATCCATGTACACCGCAAGTGGAACCAAGGTCTTAAAATGAGAAATGACACAGGGAAAAAGTATTGAACACCTTTACTGAAATGTATTTAATACTTTGTACAAAAGCCTTTGTTAGTGATGAGAGCTTCAAGATGCCTCCTGTATGGAGAAACTAGTTGCATGAACTGTTCAGGTGGGATTTTGGTCCACTCTTCTACACAAACACTCTATAAATCCTGAAGGTTCTGTGGGCTCCTTCTATGAACTCTGAGCTTTAGTTCCTTCCATAAATTTTCTATTGGATTCAGGTCAGGTGATTGGCTGGGCCATTCTAGCAGTTTTATTTTCTTCCTCTGAAACCAACTGACAATTTCCTTGGCTGTGTGTTTGGGATCATTATCTTGCTCAAATGTCCATCATGATGTCATCATCATCATCCTGGTAGATGGCAGCAGATTTTTATCAAGAATGTCTCAGTAAATTTGTCCATTCATCGTTCCTTCAACTGAAAGAAGTTTGCCAGTGCAATATGCTAAAAGCAGCCCGACTATGATGTTCCCACCTACAAACTTTACTGTTGGTATGGTGTTTTGGGGGTGATATTAAGTGCCTTTTGGCCTCCAAACATGGTGTGTATTATTGCATCCAAAGAGTTAAATTTTAGCCTCATCTGTCCAGACTATATTCTCCCAGTATTTTACAAACTTGTTCAAATTTTGTTGAATAAACGTTAAATGCACTTGAACATGCTTTCTTTTTCTCTTTGACACAATTGTACCTGCTGATTCCAGGTCTTTCTGTAGCTCTCCATGTGTTCCTTGGCTCATGGACAACTTTTCTAATAATTCTTTTCACTCATCTATATGAAATCTTGCAGGTAGCACCTGGTGGTGGCCGTTTTACGGTGAAATGATGTTCTTTCTACTTCTGGATTATGGCTCCAGCAGTGCTCACTGGAACCTTCAGTAGTTTAGAAATTCTTCTATAATCAATGCCATCAGTATGCAACAATAAGGTTGCAAAGGTCTTGAAACAGCTCACTGGTTTTACCCATAATGAGAAGTTTCTTATGAGGTAATAAGATCTTTTATAGGTCATTATAATTTATAGGCCATGAATTGAACCAGCTATTATTTTTCACTAAGTGACAATTTTCACTAATTGGCAGGATTGGTTTCTAATTACTGATAGATTTCGTGACTTTCCATATCTTTTTGCACCTCCCCTTCTTCATGTGTTCAATACTTTCTACCTATGTCATTTTTCATTATTACACATAACTTAATTTATGGACATCTTTGGTTTGATTTCTTTGCCTGTGTGGATTGGATGGGTTATTATCGACATCTGGTGAGAAATTCATGTCAGTAGTACCAATACATTTACTTAGAATATTGGTCTCGTGTTCAATACTTACTTCACCTGCCCTATCAGAGCAAAAAAAACACTTTATTAAGGTATTCAGTACGAACTGCAATAAGTGTTAGCCTTAAGATCACATTTGTGTTGAGATTTCCATTTTTTTTATTCCATCAAAGAACAAACAGCAAGGTAGCTTTCAAGCGGTGATGAACACTAATAGTGTCCGACAGACCCCACTCACTTTTAACTTCTTAATGACTGTCAATATACCTTTTTTGCTTACCCGAGGAATAAGAGCATAGCACCCCCTCCCTGATGGGCACAAGTGTAGGGAGTATGAGCTGTATATTAAAGCTAACATCCTGCTGCATTGGCCACGTTTAGTGTTAGCACCAATTGTGGCCATTTTACTCCTTAAAAGCTACTGTCAATAGCGACAGCAGCAAATAGATGGTTAAAAGAGGAAGGGGGATCCCTCTTTAACCCAATCATCATCCCATAATTACGATCTGGTGGTTGCAATGTTAATTTAAAGTCAGGTAATGGTCACATGGTAATGGCCACATACAATAGCCTATACAGGATGTTAGCAACATTTTAGTGAAAAAAAAAAAATAATAATTTTTCATTTCATTCATTCATGTGAAGCACTTGAAAAGTTAACAAAATTCCCGAAAGCAATTTTAAATATTTTCAGGAGTGCGGTTTTAAATTGTATGACTTCTAGTTGTTTTAGGACTTATAAGGCCCTGAAAATTACTTTCCAAAGTGTCTTTGAAAATAAATTTTGAAAATTTCCTTTAAAAAAAATGGTGCGTTTGAAACATTATGCTGACATAAAGTAGACATATGATATAATTTTTTTTGCGTAGTGTGGTTATCTGGTTTAAGGGTATAAACATTCATAGTTTGAATATTGATAATGTTTCGAATTTTATAAATGCAAGATATAGTGTCACAAATTAACAATCTCAGAACCAATGGGATACATTGAAGAATTCCAAAGTTGATACGACATGTCTGACTTGAAAAATTGGGCTTGGTTACTAAGTGGTTAATAGGTTCCTTCAGGGCGTTAATTTTTTTACCTGTAAAAAGCTCCATTCTACACGGTTATATCTGCAAATACGAAGAATTTTACGACGTAGCCTTCAAAGCAGATATGAACAAAGGCTTAGTGGTATAACTACTTCTCCAAGCCCAAATGTTTTCACATGTGAAATCAGCTGTGACAAATCAGATATTGCGCTATGAAAGTAAATAAAAAGATATTTCCACATATGTATAATATATATATATATATATATATATATATATATATATAAAATGAGAGAGAGATATTTCTATGTTTAGATAGATGGTTTTGCTGAAATAAAAAAGTATCTATCAGTTATTATAGTTATGCTGTGATGACTTTTCTCATTAAGACAAGAACATATAAGGAAAGAAAAAGAAGAAAAACAAACAGATATTTACATAACAAAAAGTAAAAGGAAAAATTAACTTTTTTTTTACCCTCTTCAACCTCTAGGAATACCCAGAGAGGAGTATAATTCGGTAAAGCTACAGTTAATGAAATATATAATATTAATAATGATAGCATATGCACCATTAGAAGACAACAAAAAGCTTCCTTTTTTATGTTCCGATCATACATATATTTATGGAAAACTAAAATGCCGAATCATGTAAATTGATAATGAGGAAGAATAACGACTTTCCCCCGAGATCCTTAATCTGCAGCCTGGAGGTTCACTCTGCACTCACCATTTGATGGGGTGTCCTTTATCATGTTGTTAATTCCAGATTTCGAAGTCATTTTTAATAGTAGAACAGTACAATAGCATAGATTCCGCCAGCATGATCATTACTCGTATCACATCAATGCCTGTGTCAGGTTTGGAACTGCATGTACAGTGACGTGGTCAAACCTAATTGTGGCTACGATCACCGGGCACGTATCTGATGGCCAATCCAAGGCCAGGGATTTTCATTAATTACATACCTAACACAATGACAGTACAGAGGCAGATTGCAGCCTGAAGAATCTGTCTGTCTCACTGGGAAGCATAAACTGTCAAGTGTAGCTTGTTCAATATTTCCTGCACTAAATGTATTTTTAGCCAAGGAGAACTCAGGTTACACATCAATAACAATAGGATGATACATCTTGTGAAGCCTGGACATTTTGTATCCTCTCCCAGGGATTATCATATGATCTAAATGGAGGTTGTAAAATTGCTACAATTTTCCAGCTAGTCTCTAAATATGACAACGCAGGCAAAAATCTACAGATCTAAAGTATATAAAATCATGGATATTTATCAATTATTACTAGGGCTAATCGAATACCTCAAATATTCGGCTTCGTGAATATCCGACGAATAGGTTGCCGCTATGCGAATATTCGATGCGCAATGTAAGTCTATGGGAAGCCCGAATAGTTCCGAATAGTTGTTATTCGGGTTTCCCATAGACTTACATTGCGCATCGAGTTTTCGCGAATAGTCAAATAGTGGCGACCTATTCGGCAAATATTCGCGAAGCCGAATATTTGAGGTATTCAATCATCCCTAATAATTACTAAACATTCAGAAATATAGAACTATATTGCATGGTCCATTTACCTGAAGGAGACAAAAAGGGATATGGAATAGCGTAATAGATTTCACTATTCCATACAAAGGACTTTCCATATAAAGTATACGGGGGGTTTTTTTTACAAAAGGACATTAGCAGCATATACAATTGTATACCTATATAGTGGGATCCATTGCCACCTTCCAACTGAGATATACAGTACATCAGAAAATCAAACTGGGCTCTATATGGGAACTGGAACCTTATTCCCTCCATCCAGGGCCGGACTGGCCATAGGGCAATTTTGGCAAATGCCAGAAGGGCTGGTCCCTGTAGTGGGCTGGTCCCTGTAGTGGGTTGCTCACTCTATAGTCACCGCCACTCTCCTCAGCAGTCTGCACGCCGGGCAACATTAATTTGCTTTGCGTGCAGTAGCATCACTGAAAGCAGCAGGAGGCAGCACGCTGTTCTGTGACGCCCTGGGCCTGCTGTTTAGTGAGATCCTGTGCCCAGTGTACTGCTGAGGAAAGTGCCGGTGACCGCAGCTCCCTCCTTCCTGTTCAAATGTGTTTGCGTCTCTCAGACGCAAATACATTTGATCAGGGACAGCGCCGGGCATGGGGCTCCAGCGTGCAACAACGTGATGAGATCAGCACCTTGCTGACATCATCAAACTGCTGCGGGCGCTGCTGAGACACGTTGGACAGTTGTAAGAGCTCCGTGGAGGAGCCGTAGATGGAATGTGTACTCACTATGGGTGAGTGAGGAAAATATTAGGGCACAAAATGGGGGAACATTTGTGAAAGGGACACAGCTTTGCGAGAGATAGGGGGAAGGGGAGTACTTTATCCAAAGGGGCAGTGTGTGTGAGAGGGGGGGTATTTTACATAACGGCAGTGTGTGTGTGTATATGGGGGGTATAATATTTTGGAGAGGGGCAGTGTGTGTGTGTGTGTATATGTGTGTGTGTGTGTGTGTGTAGGGGGTAAAATATTTGGAGAGGGGCAGTGTGTGTGTATAATATTTTGGAGAGGGGCAGTGTGTGTGTAGGGGGTTATAATATTTGGAGAGGGGCAGTTTGTATGTCTATGGGAGGTGAAGCGGGGTGGGGGTCCCCCAGGACGACAAAGAGGCAGTGACCCAAAAAGTCCAATCAACATCAGTTTATTTACCGCTGCTGCACAGGAATATACGTCCTTCAGGATACATCCAAGCTATATACAGTTCATAGGTTACCACGTCACACAGGTACCCGCTGCCGTAGAAGTGGGTCTTACTGTACACCGTACTGGTTTTCAGGGAGCCCCCACAGACCTGTGTTATCACACCACACGGGTCTGAACTCCTCTCAGCTTCTTGCTCTGCAGCTTACAAAAGCAACTCTGCCCCACCCAGGCCTTTGCAAAGAGCTTTTAAACGAGAACTGTGGCCATGAGCCACCTGCATAACCCGGCCTGGAGGTTACTGGACTGACCACTATGTAGGGCTCTAATATGTTTCTGTACGCATTCTGGGAGATACGTACCGTCCTTCACATACCAATAGACCCACTATCTCACATACCCCCCCCCCCCCTCCGTTCAAACCCGAGGGGATGAACGGACGCTCCCAAACAGGCTGCCCGAGACAGGGCATCGGCATTGCCCTGGGACGAACCGGCCCGATGTTCCACCGTAAAACTGAAATTCTGAAGGGACAGGAACCAGCGGGTGACCCGGGCATTCTGTTCCTTCGCATTTCTCATCCAGACGAGGGGCGCGTGGTCCGTCACCAACCGAAACTGTCGCCCGAGCAAATAATAGCGCAGGGACGCCAAGGCCCATTTAATAGCCAAGCACTCCTTCTCCACTATGCTATAATTCTTTTCCGCCGGGGTAAGTTTCCGGCTCAAATAGGTAACCGGATGTTCAGTTCCGTTCACCTCTTGCGAGAGTACGGCACCCAGTCCCACCTCGGAGGCATCTGTTTGCACCAGGAAGGTGTTACCGAAATCGGGGCTAATGAGGACCGGTTGACCACACAAGGCAGTCTTCATGGACTGAAACGCTTCCTCAGCCTGAGGGGTCCAGCATACTATAGCCGCCTTCTTACCCTTCGACAGATCAGTCAAAGCCGCTGTTCTCCCGGCAAAGTCCGGTATAAACCGCCGGTAATACCCAACAATGCCGAGGAACGCTCTCACCTGTTTAGTGGACACTGGTCTGGGCCACTTTTGGATGGCCTCTATTTTATTTACTTGAGGTTTGATCACCCTGCGGCCAATCACATACCCCAAATAGCAGGCTTCCTCCAGACCGATTGCACATTTTTTTGGGTTTGCGGTCAATCCTGCCGCCCGCAGGGAATTAACGACGGCCTGGACCTGGGACAAGTGGGTCTGCCAATCGGTACTGAAGATGATGATGTCATCTAGATAGGCGGATGCGTACTTCTGATGGGGTTCCAACACTATGTCCATCAGTCTTTGGAAAGTAGCCGGGGCTCCATGTAAACCGAAAGGCTAGACAACATAGTGATAGAGCCCCTCTGGTGTAATAAAGGCCGTTTTTTCCTTGTCTGACTCTGTCAGCGGCACCTGCCAATAGCATATGGTAAGGTCAAGCGTCGTGAAATATTGAGCCTTTCCCAACCGTTCAATAAGTTCGTCCACCCGTTGCATAGGGTAAAGGTCGAACTTGGAAACCTCATTCAATCTCCTGAAGTCATTGCAGAAACGTAGCGACCCGTCGGGTTTTGGAATCAGCACAATGGGACTAGCCCAGTCACTCTTTGACTCCTCGATCACCCCTAGAATAAGCATCTGTTTCACCTCTGCTGCAATGGCTTGTCTCCGGGCCTCGGGCACCCGGTACGGCTTCATACGCACCTTTACCCGAGGCTCGGTGACAATGTCATGTTGGATAACCGAAGTACGGCCGGGTAAGTCGGAAAACACATCCGAGTTCTGCTGTACTAACTTCCGAACTTCACAACGCTGCGGTTTAGTGAGGGTGTCGCCTAGGTGTACCCCCCCTTCGGGTCCCAGGATGAGCGGCACTACAGGATCCCCACAGGGCCCCACCGGTGTTACTCCCGTCACCATACAGTCACGGTCTTTCCAGGCTTTAAGCAAGTTAACATGATACACTTGTTCCGGCTTCCTCCTCCCCGGCTGATATATTCGGTAGTTCACCTCCCCCACCTTTTCCCGAACCTCATACGGCCCCTGCCATTTGGCCAACAGTTTACTCTCGGCAGTGGGCACCAAAACCAAGACCCGATCCCCTACATTAAAAGATCTGAGGGTGGCTCGTGTGTTATAAGTGCGCCTTTGTGCCCCTTGTGCCCTTGTTAAATGTTCTTTTACGATAGGCAAAACTGCTGCGATGTGGTCCTGCATTAGAGCCACATGTTCAATCACACTTTTATATGGGGTGGGCTCCTGTTCCCATGTTTCCTTGGCTACGTCCAGCAAGCCCCTAGGGTGTCTGCCATAAAGCAACTCGAATGGTGAAAACTCCGTGGATGCCTGCGGTACTTCTCGGAGCGCAAACATAAGATAGGGTACCAGCATGTCCCAGTCCCTCCCGTCCTTGGCAACCACCTTTTTAAGCATGGACTTAAGGGTTTTGTTACACCGCTAGACCAGCCCATCGGTTTGCGGATGATACACCGATGTGCGCAGGTGCTTTATTTTCAACAATTTACATAATTCCTTTGTCACCTTGGACATAAACGGGATCCCCTGGTCAGTAAGGATCTCCTTTGGTAGCCCATGACGACAAAACATGGAAAACAACTCCCGGGCAATAAGCTTAGCAGATGTATGGCGCAGCGGAATGGCCTCTGGATAGCGGGTGGCGTAATCTACAACCACCAAAATGTGTTGGTGACCGCGCGCGGATTTTACCAGGGGTCCTACCAGATCCATTGCAATTCGTTCAAAAGGTTCCTCTATAATAGGGAGAGGCACCAATGGACTCCGGAAACTTGCAATGGGCGAGGTCAGCTGGCAGTCCGGGCAAGATTCAAAGAATTTCCGTACTTCTGCGTACACTCCCGGCCAGAAGAAGCTCTGTAAAATACGCTCTTGTGTCTTGGTAACCCCTAAGTGCCCCCCCAGGGGGTGTGTGTGAGCCATGTTAAGCACTGCCCGACGGTGGGATTGTGGCACTACCAATTGTTCTACTATCTCTTCCCTGATTTTGTCTATTCGGTAGAGTAAATCATTATAAACCGCCATACGGGGAAAGACAGCTTCTGCCCCTGGTTTTTGGGCCACCCCATTCACCTCTTTTACGTTACCCCACGCCTGGGAGAGGGTAGGATCCCTCAGCTGTGCCGTCCCGAAGACCTCCCGGGACGTGTCCAGCTCCGGGATCGCTACGGTCTCTTCGCTGTCTCCCGCCAATACTTCTAGGGGACCCCGGTCAGGTTCTCCCCCTGTCCCAAGGTCGGTGATCCCTACAGCAGGTACTCCCGCCTCGGGATCATCGGGCTCTGCACCCGAACCCATTCTTGCTTGGGAAGACGTACCATTTCTCTCCCACAAGCACCAGAACAACGGAAAATCCCTGCCCAGCACTACCCCGTATGGTAGAGTTGTCACCACTCCTACCACATGTGTCACGTCTCCGCACGGAGTGGAGAGGCCTACCTCTGCTGTTGGATATTTGCGGAGCTCCCCATGTATACATACAATCCCAACCTCCCTCTTCGTAGACTCCAACCCCGATACCAGCGACCCATGTACGAGGGTCACTATACTGCCCGAGTCCAACAGGGCCTCTGCCCGATGTCCATTTATATACACATGACAGAGAGGAGGTTCAAGAATAGGGCGTGCAGCACACACCGTATTAGCATACATAGACATTCGGCGTGTGCACCCACAATCCATGGCCTCCGTAATCAAAGGGCAATAAGCGGCGATATGGCCGGGCCCTTGACATCTCCAGCACTTCATAGCGGTGCCCCCACCAGTTTTTGTTACCATTCTTGGGGGGACTTTTCTTTTGCCACCTTCAGTGCGGGTTACCCCCTCAGTATGGGTTTGGTTTTTGTTGTTCACCTGCGCCGTACGTGTCTCTCGGCCAGGGTCCTGTGGCCGCCGGGCCTGACGCCCTGGGGCAGAGTCTCGTATAAAGTCCTGGGTGGCGGTATATCGCTCAACTAGACTCACCACCTGATCCAGGTTACCCGGGTCCCCTTGCCCCACCCAGCGTTGTATAGCGACCGGCAGAGTCCGCACCAACCAGTCGACCACCACCCTTTCCACCATCTGGGCTGGAGACAACATCTCCGGCTGCAACCACTTTTTTACCAATTGAAGTAGGTCATATGCCTGAGACCTGAATAGGATAACTGAAGTGAGCACTAATATATATATATTATGAGTGCAAGCCAAAAAATAGATACTATACAAGGATAAGGCTGCACATCAAACATAGATAATGGTATAATGCCTCAAGCATATGGAAAAATATTGGAATATACAATGAAAAATGCTACTTGTTAATTTGAACATGTGAATAATGAATTGCATACCTGCCATGAATATTAGGAAAAAGGAGATATTTAGCAATCGCATTGATCAATGTAACTGAGCCCCAAGACCTCGTCAAGGTATATCTCTATAGAGCTAGGGACCCCAATATAGAGATATACCTTGACGAGGTCTTGGGGCTCAGTTACATTGATCAATGCGATTGCTAAATATCTCCTTTTTCCTAATATTCATGGCAGGTATGCAATTCATTATTCACATGTTCAAATTAGCAAGTAGCATTTTTCATTGTATATTCCAATATTTTTCCATATGCTTGAGGCATTATACCATTATCTATGTTTGATGTGCAGCCTTATCCTTGTATAATATGCCTGAGACCTGGCCGGACAGGTCTCCACATAGGTCCAGGAAAATACCCGCTGAGCCCGCACGTAGGTATTGACCCCCAGACGGGCAAGGATCTCACCTTTCAGTTTCTCGTAGTCCAGGGCATCCTCCCGGCTAAGGTCAAAGCAGGCTTTCTGGGCGTCCCCAATCAGGAACGGAGTCACCACTTCCGCCCACTGATCTGCCGGCAGTTTTTCCCGCTCCGCTGTGCGCTCGAATACCGTAAGGAAGACCTCCACGTCATCCTCCGGGCTTAGCTTCCGTAGGGCAGAGCGAACCCTGTCCCGGGGTACCCGTCGGTTGGAGGCAGTTGCTGGCGCTGTTTCACGCAGGGCCGCAATCTGCTGCCGTAGCAATATGTTCGCCTCCTGTTGTTGTCGCTGGGTTTCCTGATGCTGCCGCTGGAATTCCTGGTGCTGCCGCTGGGATTCCTGGTGTTGCCGCTGGGATTCCTGGTGTTGCTGCTGGAACAGACCCAGTTGCTCCTGTTGTTTCTGCTGAGTGAGTACCAGCTGCCGTAGAAGCTCCTCCATGTTGTCAGCGGGTTTATACCGTAGCGTAGCAGGCTTGATTATTGACATGCAGCGGTGGGGTATGCCTCAAGTCTCAATGCCCGCATTCTCCACCATAATGTAGTGGGGTGGGGGTCCCCCAGGACGACAAAGAGGCAGTGACCCAAAAAGTCCAATCAACATCAGTTTATTTACCGCTGCTGCACAGGAATATACGTCCATCAGGATACATCCAGGCTATATACAGTCCATAGGTTACCACGTCACACAGGTACCCGCTGCCGTAGAAGTCGGTCTTACTGTACCCCGTACTGCTTTTCAGGGAGCCCCCACAGACCTGTGTTATCACACCACACGGGTCTGAACTCCTCTCAGCTTCTTGCTCTGCAGCTTACAAAAGCAACTCTGCCCCACCCAGGCCTTTGCAAAGAGCTTTTAAACGGGAACTGTGGCCATAAGCCACCTGCATAATCCGGCCTGGAGGTTACTGGACTGACCACTATGTAGGGCTCTAATATGTTTCTGTACGCATTCTGGGAGATACGTACCGTCCGTCACATACCAATGGACCCACTATCTCACAGAGGTATAATAGTTTGGAGGGGGGCAGTGTGTGTGAGGGTATAATATTTTGGAGAGGGGCATTGTGTGTGTTTGTGGGGAGTATAATATTTTGGAGAGGGGCAGTATGTGTGTGTGTGTGTGTGGGGGATAATATTTTGGAGAGGGGCAGTGTGTGTGTGTGTAGAGGGGTATAATATTTGGAGAGGGGCAGTGTGTGTGGGGGTATAATATTTCGGAGAGGGGCAGTGTGTGTGTGTGGGGAGATATTTGTGAAGGAAGCACAGCAAGTCTTTATTTAGTAGCACAGTATGGGAAATATTTATATTTTTGGGGCAGTATACTGATACTTTTATTTTTAAAGGCACTGTGTCAGGAAGTGCTGCTGAAGAACAAAGAGGGAGGTCTTCAGAGACTAGCTGTGGGCATGAAATCTCATCATGGTGTCTGTACTACGTGGAGACAAAAGGGACGGGAACAACTCATTTATGTTCTAGTGGTGGCTTTGGTGCTGTATTCATGTGCTTATGATGGTTCTGGTGTGACAATCATATACTGATTGTGGCACTGGTGCTGTATTAATGTGTTGATGGTGGCTCTGATGCTGCATTCATGTGCTGCTGATGATTCTGGTGCGGCATACATGTACTGATGGTGGTTCTGAACATGAAAATCCAAAACAAGTTTCATGGCTATGTCAAAAAAGCTTAAAAATAATCAAAACAAAGTTTTGACATTATGAGGAGAATTTGGCAAGATTCTGCTCAGTTTCTGCTCCAAAAACAGTGTAAATTAACATGTTTACACATTTTGTAAACAGAATGTCTCCAAATCCTCCTCAAATATTTGGTTCTAGTGATGTATTCATGTGAGTAGCTCTTAAATGATGCTGACTGCTCACATCCTCTTGATGTCTGATGCGTCCTTTTTGTTATAAAAAATTCCATCTGCTGTTGCGCCTGGAGTCTATAAGTGTCTGCATCTCTGACCTCACATCAGCAGCGCTGTAGCCAATCAGTTACTTGCTGAGCTCCATGATTGGTTGCAGCGCTGTCATTGTGATGTGACACCAGCGCTGCAGACAATAGCAGACCTGGGGAGAGTGAATAAAACAAATGAACAATGCAGGAAATGGGTTTTCAAAAACTGGAAAACCTAAGGTTATGTGCACACAAGGTGTTTTAAGCACAAGCAACACCGGCAAGTTTTTTAAGTAGATGTTGAAAACCGTGGCGGTTTTTTTTCCTGACCCATTTTCTGTGTAGTTTTATAGTCGTTTCCTGGGCATTTTTTCTATGGTCTTGACCATCTTTGGCTTTTTCAGTGTTTTCCTATTGTTTTTGTCACTTTTTTTTACTGTGCTTTTTAAGAAAAATTGATGGTAAAATGCAATAAAAGACATCTGGGCATCTTCCGAACCTTTCCATTGATCTGCATTGTAAAGTACAGAGCGTCTGCTGGGTGGAAAACACCAGAAGAATGAACTGGTCACTTCTTTTAACCACTTGGTGGTTTTAGAAAAAAAAAGATGCTCAAAAGCCTGAACCTGCGCACAGTAATAGATGCAGATGGTCACTCATAGTGAGTATTTTTCATAGTGGTATCCATGGTGGGATCTGCCCCCACAAATGTATTTGCACATTCCCTAAGTGGCATGCACCCAAAATTAGCGTCAGTGACAACTACAGCTTTCATGATCATCTATCTGTAGAATAGGTCTTCAATATTAGCTGAGGGGGATCTGATTTTGCACTGACCATCAGTTATATGATGAGGCCTTAGCATTATATGTAGAGCTCAGCATCCTCTTCTTTAACTAAGGGACCCAGTTCTATAGGGAAAGAAGGGAATTTTGTTTACTTACCGTAAATTCCTTTTCTTCTAGCTCCAATTGGGAGACCCAGACAATTGGGTGTATAGCTTCTGCCTCCGGAGGCCACACAAAGTATTACACTTAAAAGTGTAAACCCCTCCCCTCTGCCTATACACCCCCCCGTGCATCACGGGCTCCTCAGTTTTGGTGCAAAAGCAGGAAGGAGGAAACTTATAAATTGGTCTAAGGTAAATTCAATCCGAAGGATGTTCGGAGAACTGAAACCATGAACCAAAAGAACAATTCAACATGAACAACATGTGTACACAAAAAAATAACAGCCCGAAGGGAACAGGGGCGGGTGCTGGGTCTCCCAATTGGAGCTAGAAGAAAAGGAATTTACGGTAAGTAAACAAAATTCCCTTCTTCTTTGTCGCTCCATTGGGAGACCCAGACAATTGGGACGTCCAAAAGCAGTCCCTGGGTGGGTAAAAGAATACCTCGGTAAAAGAGCCGTAAAACGGCCCCTTCCTACAGGTGGGCAACCGCCGCCTGAAGGACTCGCCTACCTAGGCTGGCATCTGCCGAAGTGTAGGTATGCACTTGATAGTGTTTCGTAAAAGTGTGCAGACTCGACCAGGTAGCCGCCTGACACACCTGCTGAGCCGTAGCCTGGTGCCGCAAAGCCCAGGACGCACCCACGGCTCTGGTAGAATGGGCCTTCAGCCCTGAAGGAACCAGAAGCCCAGAAGAACGGTAGGCTTCCAGAATTGGTTCCTTGATCCACCGAGCCAAGGTTGACTTGGAAGCCTGCGACCCTTTACGCTGGCCAGCGACAAGGACAAAGAGCGCATCCGAGCGGCGCAAGGGCGCCGTACGAGAAATGTAGAGTCTGAGTGCTCTCACCAGATCCAACAAGTGCAAATCCTTTTCACATTGGTGAACTGGATGAGGACAAAAAGAAGGTAAGGAGATATCCTGATTGAGATGAAAAGGAGATACCACCTTCGGGAGAAATTCCGGAACCGGACGCAAAACCACCTTGTCCTGGTGAAACACCAGGAAGGGGGCTTTGCATGACAGCGCTGCTAGCTCAGACACTCTCCGAAGAGATGTGACTGCCACTAGGAAGACCACCTTCTGCGAAAGGCGTGAAAGAGAAATATCCCTCATTGGCTCGAAGGGTGGTTTCTGAAGAGCCGTTAGCACCCTGTTCAGATCCCAGGGTTCTAGCGGACGCTTGTAAGGAGGGACTATGTGGCAAACCCCCTGCAGGAACGTGCGTACCTGTGGAAGCCTGGCTAGACGCTTTTGAAAAAACTCAGAGAGCGCCGAGACTTGTCCCTTAAGGGAGCCGAGAGACAAACCCTTTTCCATTCCGGATTGAAGGAAGGAAAGAAAGGTGGGCAAGGCAAATGGCCAGGGAGTAAGACCCTGATCAGAGCACCAGGATAAGAAGATCCTCCACGTCCTGTGGTAGATATTGGCGGACGTTGGTTTCCTGGCCTGTCTCATAGTGGCAATGACCTCTTGAGATAGCCCTGAAGACGCTAGGATCCAGGACTCAATGGCCACACAGTCAGGTTGAGGGCCGCAGAATTCAGATGGAAAAATGGCCCTTGAGACAGCAAGTCTGGTCGGTCTGGTAGTGCCCACGGTTGACCCACCGTGAGATGCCACAGATCCGGGTACCACGACCTCCTCGGCCAGTCTGGAGCGACGAGGATTGCGCGGCGGCAGTCGGACCTGATCTTGCGTAACACTCTGGGCAGCATTGCCAGAGGAGGAAACACATAAGGTAGTCGAAACTGCGACCAATCCTGAACTAATGCGTCCGCCGCCAGAGCTCTGTGATCTTGAGACCGTGCCATGAAAGCCGGGACTTTGTTGTTGTGCCGAGACGCCATGAGATCGACGTCCGGCGTTCCCCAGCGGCAACAGATCTCTTGAAACACGTCCGGGTGAAGAGACCATTCCCCTGCGTCCATGCCCTGGCGACTGAGAAAGTCTGCTTCCCAGTTTTCTACTCCCGGGATGTGAACTACGGAGATGGTGGAGGCTGTGGCTTCCACCCATAGCAGAATCCGCCGAACTTCCTGGAAGGCTTGCCGACTGCGTGTGCCGCCTTGGTGGTTGATGTATGCCACCGCCGTGGCGTTGTCCGACTGAATTCGGATCTGCCTGCCTTCCAGCCACGGCTTGAACGCCTTTAGGGCTAGATACACTGCCCGTATCTCCAGAACATTGATCTGAAGGGAGGACTCTGGCTGAGTCCAGGTACCCTGAGCCCTGTGGTGGAGAAAGACCGCTCCCCACCCTGACAGACTCGCGTCCGTCGTGACCACAGCCCAGGATGGGGGCAGGAAGGATTTCCCCTTCGACAGAGAGGTGGGAAGAAGCCACCACTGAAGGGAGGCCTTGGCTGCCCGAGAAAGGGAGACGTTCCTGTCGAGGGACGTCGACTTCCTGTCCCATTTGCGGAGAATGTCCCATTGAAGTGGACGCAGATGAAACTGCGCAAAAGGAACTGCCTCCATTGCTGCCACCATCTTCCCTAGGAAGTGCATGAGGCGCCTCAAGGGGTGCGACTGAGCTCGAAGGAGAGATTGCACCCCTGTTTGTAGTGAACGCTGTTTGTCCAGCGGAAGCTTCACTATCGCTGAGAGAGTATGAAACTCCATGCCGAGATATGTCAGTGACTGGGCCGGTGTCAATTTTGACTTTGGGAAATTGATGATCCACCCGAATCTCTGGAGAGTCTCCAGAGCGATGTTCAGGCTGTGTTGGCATGCCACCCGAGAGGGGGCCTTGACAAGCAGATCGTCTAAGTAAGGGATCACCGAGTGTCCCTGAGAGTGTAGGACTGCTACCACTGTTGCCATGACCTTGGTGAAGACCCGTGGGGCTGTCGCCAGGCCGAAAGGCAGTGCCACGAACTGAAGGTGTTCGTCCCCGATGGCGAAACGCAGGAAGCGCTGATGCTCTGGTGCAATCGGCACGTGGAGATAAGCATCCCTGATGTCGATTGATGCTAGGAAGTCTCCTTGGGACATTGAGGCGATGACGGAGCGGAGAGATTCCATCCGGAACCGCCTGGTTTTCACGTGTCTGTTGAGCAGTTTTAGGTCCAGAACGGGACGGAAAGATCCGTCCTTTTTTGGCACCACAAACAAGTTGGAGTAAAAACCGTGGCCCCATTACTGAATGGGAACAGGGATCACCACTCCTTCTGCCTTCAGAGTGCTCACCGCCTGAAGAAGAGCATCGGCTCGCTCGGGGGGCGGAGATGTTCTGAAGAAACGAGTCGGGGGACGAGAGCTTAACTCTATCCTGTAACCGTGAGACAGAATGTCTCTCACCCATCGGTCTTGGACATGTGGCAACCAGGCGTCGCAAAAGCGGGAGAGCCTGCCACCGACCGAGGATGCGGTTTGGGGAGGCCGAAAGTCATGAGGCGGCCGCTTTGGGAGCGGTTCCTCCGGCGGTCTTCTTAGGACGTGCCTTAGACCGCCATGAATCGGAGTTCCTCTGACCCTTCTGTGGCCTGTTGGACGAGGAGAATTGAGATCTGGCTGAGGGCCGAAAGGACCGAAACCTTGATTGTACCTTCCGTTGTTGAGGTCTGTTTGGTTTGGACTGGGGTAAGGACGAGTCCTTTCCCTTGGATTGTTTAATGATTTCATCCAATCGCTCGCCAAACAGGCGGTCGCCAGAAAATGGCAACCCGGTTAAGAACTTTTTGGAAGCAGAGTCTGCCTTCCATTCACGTAGCCACATGGCCCTGCGGACTGCCACCGAATTGGCGGATGCTACCGCCGTACGGCTCGCAGAGTCCAGGACAGCATTCATGGCGTAGGACGCAAACGCCGACGCCTGAGAGGTTAAGGACCCAACCTGCGGAGCAGAGGCACGTGTGACTGCATTAATCTCAGACTGACAAGCTGAGATAGCTTGGAGTGCCCATACGGCTGCGAATTCCGGAGCAAAGGACGCGCCGATAGCTTCATAGATGGATTTCATCAGGAGCTCTATCTGCCTGTCAGTGGCATCTTTGAGTGATGCACCATCTGCCACTGCAACTATGGATCTAGCCGCCAGTCTAGAGACTGGAGGATCCACCTTGGGACACTGCGCCCAACCCTTGACTACGTCAGGGGGGAAGGGATAACGTGTGTCATTAAGGCGTTTAGTAAAGCGCTTATCTGGAAAAGCTCGGTGTTTCTGGACTGTATCTCTGAAGTCAGAGTGATCAAGAAACGCACTCCGAGTACGTTTGGGAAACCTAAAATGGAATTTCTCCTGCTGAGAAGCTGACTCCTCAATCGGAGGAGCTGGAGGAGAAAGATCCAACACCTGATTGATGGACGCTATAAGGTCGTTTACTATGGCGTCCCCTTCAGGTGTATCAAGGTTGAGAGCGGTGTCAGGATCAGAGCCCTGATCTGCCACCTCCGCTTCATCCTCCAGAGAGTCCTCATGCTGAGACCCTGAACAGTGTGATGAAGTCGAGGGAAGCTCCCAGCGAGCCCGCTTAGCCGGTCTGGGACTGCGGTCCGTGCCGGAGTCCTCACCGTGGGACCTATGAGTCGCCCCAGGAGCACTTTGCTGCTCCAACAGAGGGGGGCCTGGGGTCAATGATTCAACTGTGCCCGGGGCCTGTGTTACCGGTCTGGACTGCAAAGCTGCTAGTATCTTAGGAGACCATTTATCCATAGACTCAGACAGTTTGTCAGCGAATACTGCAAACTCTGTCCCTGTCACCAGGACAGTGGCAGCAGGTGGTTCCACCGGGGCCGAGGGTCCCACCAGTGGCAGAGGCTCCGGCTGAGTGAGTGTCACAGGGGCCGAACATTGCACACAATGAGGGTAGGTGGACCCTGCAGGTAGCATAGCCGCACATGAGGTACAGGTTGCAAAGTAAGCCTGTGCCTTGGCACCCTTGCTTTTTGCGGACGACATGCTGTTGTCTCCTCTTAGAGCAATCAGAGAGGGTATATAGCCAAAAGCAAATAGTGCGGCCGTACAGAGTAAATGTATACAATATGAGCATATAAATATACACTACGGCACCCAGGGGGGCCAGCACCTAGTAACAGGTGCGGCTTACCGACCGCCCGCAGCGGTTGTGTGACCACCAGATTCCCTGCCTGGGCCTCCCAGAGCTGTGGAGCTCGCCTCTGAAGTTCTCCAGCGTCAGAAGTGCAGATAGCAATGGCTGCCAGCGTTCTGAGAGGAGGAGGGGGCCGTGGGCGTGCCTGAGAAAGTGCGGGAATCTGGTGCCCCACGGTGCTCAGTGAGGGGGGAGGAGGATACGAAGTATGCTCCAGCCCTCAGCGCTGACGTCCCGTGCAGCGTCCCGCCCTTACCCCTGACTGGCAGGCCCGGGGGCGGGAGTATGCGGTACTAGGCCGCAAAAGCCGGGGAGTAAAGTTATAAGCGCGGCCGGCAAACAAGCGCGGTCAGCGCGGTAGTCCCGGCGCACCAACACACCCAGCAGCTGCTGCAGCGTCCATAACACAGGCGCTCTATGCGCCGTCCCCAAGGGGACACAGAGTACCTCAGAGGAGCAGGGCCTGTCCCTGACGATACCCGGTCTCCTGTCCAGCAGATTCCCCCAGGGGCTGCGGAGGGAGCACGGTCCCAGTGCCTGGTGACCGGTTAGGATCCCACTTCACCCAGAGCCCCTCAGGGATGGGGAAGGAAAACAGCATGTGGCTCCTGCCTATGTACCCGCAATGGGTACCTCAACCTTAACAGCACCGCCGACCAGAGTGGGGTGAGAAGGGAGCATGCTGGGGGCCCTGTTATGGGCCCTCTTTTCTTCCATCCGATGTAGTCAGCAGCTGCTGCTGACTAAATTGTGGAGCTTGCGTGCATGTGTGCCTCCTTCGCACAAAGCATAAAAACTGAGGAGCCCGTGATGCACGGGGGGGTGTATAGGCAGAGGGGAGGGGTTTACACTTTTAAGTGTAATACTTTGTGTGGCCTCCGGAGGCAGAAGCTATACACCCAATTGTCTGGGTCTCCCAATGGAGCGACAAAGAAATAGCGGCTTCACCAGGTCTGGCAACTTAAGAGCAATAAATAGGACTGAACTGTAATACTGGACGCAGCCGTGACTACATGTTATATGGTCGTGTTACACAATCTACAAGTGCACAAAGATATTACACATTCACCAAGTGGCAAGTGGCCTGTGTACCCCCAAATGCCAGGGCTGAATTTTAGTCCCAGTCCGGCCCTGCCTCCTTCATATGTAACTGAAAATTATTTCACTGTCGGTAAGTTGTGCATAAGCTTTATTTCTATGTGCCTAAATGATACAAGGATGGGAATAAATGTATGATTACAGTGACATATCTAAACAGCAAAGCACAAATCCTGCTTCTATATATCGATGGCTAAACGCTGTATAAGCAAATTGTTGTGAAATATGCTTTATGTGCATTGTGATATATTCGTCAAAAATATGATGTCACACTTGAATTAAAAGATACCGCCAGTAAGAGAAGTGAGCGCACTGGGCTCTTTCTGTCACTATTCATACACTTCTATGGAGTGGGCCACGGGAAGGCACTGCAGAAGCACCACTGCTCTCTAAGGCCTGTGACACACATCCGTGCCGCCGGCACGTGTTTGTCATTTTTTACACGTACCGGCGGCACGGAGACACGTTAACCAATGCTACCCTATTGTAGCAGGCACACAAACGTAAAACCACACGGAACGTGTGTCCGTGTGCGTTTGTACGTGTGTGCGTTTTTCAAAGCGCTGACATGTCCATTTTTTCGCCGGCAGCACGGGTGTCACACGGCCCGCACCCGTACTACACGGGTGTAGTGTGGATGCGGTCCCGTATGACATGCGCCGGAGAAAACACACGTGTCAGTGAAAAAAAAAAAAAACATTAACTCACCTTCTCCTGCCCTCCTGTCTCTGCCGCTGCTGCCTCTTGCTGCCGACCGCCGCTCATTAATCTCATAGAATATTCACTTCACTGCCTGGCAGCAGCAGCAGCGGGGAGACGGGAGGGCTGGAGACCGAGGATCAGCACCACAGACAGCAGCGCGGACAGCAGGAAGGACCAGGTGAGTATAATAATTACCGGTTCTACGTGTGCTATCGCGGATAGCACACGTAGAACACACGTGTCACGCACGTACCAGAGACACGTACTTACCTGCACGCAACACGCAGGGGAAATACGTGTCTCTCGGCACGTGCGTGAATTTCACGTGAATGTGGCAGAGGCCTTATTATGTTCGAGGTCAAGGTTATACCAAGGGACACAGGAGTTCTCTTGCAGAATCCCCTTTAATGCATTTTGCACAGGGTGTAAGCAGTCAGCTGCAAAATGCACAAAGAGAAGTACAGTACTCTAAAAGTAAATGCCAGAACCGATTTATTTTATATTACTTTAAAATTCAAAGCCCTTCCCATGCAGCCAGTACTAGGGTCATCAATCGGATGTTGTTATTATGCAAGGGTAACCAGCTGAGACCAAGGACTATGGCAAGAACAAGGGGGCATTCTCTTCGATTGGAGGAAAGCAAATTCCTACTTCAGCATAGAAGAGGGTTCTTCACGGTAAGAGCAGTGAGGCTCTGGAACTCTCTTCCTGAGGAAGTGGCGATGGCCAACTCACTGAATTAATTTAAGAGAGGAATGGATGCTTTTCTAGAAAGCAACAGTATAGAAGGTTATAAATAGCATAATCTTACAGGTAGATAGAAGAGCGACCAAGATTATTAGAGGAATGGGTGGGCTGCAACACCAAGACAGGTTATTAAACTTGGGGTTATTTAGTTTGGAAAAACAAAGGCTTAGGGGGGATCTAATCACAATGTATAAACATATGAGGGGACAGTACAGAGACCTTTCCAAAGATCTCTTTACACCTAGTCCTGCGACTGGAACACGGGGGCATCCGCTACGTCTTGAGGAAAGAAGGTTTAATCATAATCACAGGCGAGGATTCTTTACTGTACGAGCAGTGAGACTATGGAACTCTCTGCCGCATGATGTTGTAATGAGTGATTCACTACTAACATTTAAGCAGAGCCTGGACGCCTTTCTTGAAAAATATAATATTACCAGTTATGTATATTAGATTTTATGACAGGGTGTTGATCCAGGGAACTAATCTGATTGCCGTATGTGGAGTCAGGAAGGAATTTTTTTCCCCATTGGAGCTGTTTGACACATTGGGGGTTTTTTTTGCCTTCCTCTGGATCAACATGTTAGGCTACGGGTTAAACTAGATGGACTTAGGCGGGCTTTGCACACTACGACATCGCAGGTGCGATGTCGGTGGGGTCAAATTGAAAATGACGTACTTCCGGCATCGCGTGCGACATCGTAGTGTGTAAAGGCTCGATGATACGATTAACGAGCGCAAAAGCGTCGTAATCGTATCATCGGTGCAGCGTCGGCATAATCCATAATTACGCTGACGCGACGGTCCAATGTTGTTCCTCGCTCCTGCAGCAGCACACATCGCTGTGTGTGAAGCCGCAGGAGCGAGGAACATCTCCTACCGGCGTCACCGCGGCTTCCGTAGAATATGCGGAAGGAAGGAGGTCGGCGGGATGTTTACATCCCACTCATCTCCGCCCCTCCACTCTGATTGGCCGCCTGCCGTGTGACGTCGCAGTGACGCCGCACGACCCGCCCCCTTAATAAGGAGGCGGGTCGCCGGCCAGAGCGACGGTCGCAGGGCAGGTGAGTGCATGTGAAGCCGGCGTAGCGATAATTTTTGCTACGCCAGCTTTCACAAGATATTGTACCTGCGACGGGGGCGGGGACTATCGCGTGCGACATCGCAGCATCGGCTTGCGATGTCGCAACGTGCAAAGCCCGCCTTAGAGTCTCCCTTCAACCTTAAAAAAAACTATGAAAACATATAGTTAGGCCCAGAAATTTTGGAACAAGTAATAAGCAAACTTAGTGTCCGTGCACACCCCCAAATACGAAATTCTCACGGAAGTTTGTGTTACTTTTGAGTTTGAGTTGGGCCACCCAGATAAAAATAAATAAATTTAAAAAAATAAAGTAAAATATGGATTAAATTAGGACAATTAGGCGGGCTTTGCACGTTGCGACATCGCAAGCCGATGCTGCGATGTCGCACGCAACAGTCCCCGCCCCAGTCGCAGGTACGATATCGTGTGATAGCTGGCGTAGCGAAAATTATCGCTACGCCAGCTTCACATGCACTCACCTGCCCTGCGACCGTCGCTCTGGCCGGCGACCCGCCTCCTTCCTAAGGGGGCGGGTCGTGCGGCGTCATAGCGACGTCACTTGGCAGGCAGCCAATAGCGGCGGAGGGGCGGATATGAGCGGGATGTAAACATCCCGCCCACCTCCTTCCTTCCATAGCCGGCGGCGGCAGGTAAGGTGATTTTCCTCGCTCCTGCGGCTTTACACACAGCGATGTGTTCTGCCGCAGGAGCGAGGAACTACATCGTACCTGTCGTGGCACCGGCATTATGGAAATGTCGGAGCCTGCAACGATGATACGATAACGACGCTTTTGCGCTCGTTCATCGTATCATCTAGGATTTACACACTACGACATCGCAAGTGACGACGGATGTGCGTCACTTTCGATTTGACCCCACCGACATCGCACTTGCGATGTCGTAGTGTGCAAAGCCGCCCTTATACTTACCGAGTTTCTGCGCGCCTGTCACACTGTTTTTGGGTCTGCTCATTAAATCTCGTGAATATTTACTGCTCCGCTGCCCACTCTCTTTGACAGTTTCTGTGATTGGTTGCAGTCAGACTGCCAGCGTCTGTGATTGGCTGCCTGTACACTAGCTGTTTAGGTATCCAGAGTGAAGTGTAAAAATACATATTTGGAAAAAAATTGCATAGGTTCCCCTATATTTACACAGCACAGATAAAGCAGACAGCTGGAGGCCGCAGCCCCAGATATGTGCGTTATCTTGACTGTGTATCAAAATACGAGAGACCCCATGCAGCTTTTTTAACATTTTCTAAGTAAATATATTTCTAAAAGTGCAATTGACATGAATTTCTCACCAGATCTCAATAATAACCCATCCAATCCACACAGACAAAGAAATTAAACAAAAAATGTCCATAAACTAAGTTAGCTGTAATAATGAGAAATGACACAGGCAGAAATTATTGAACACAGCAAGAAAGAGTGGTGCAAAAAGCCATGGAAAGTCATGGCACCAGCTAAAGTCTATTCAAGCCCATTGGTTGGGCTTGATGACAGCTGTGATTTTTTTGACAAATAACAACTGTCATTAATCCTTAATATTACCCCGACTACCGCACCAGGGCAATTGAGGATGAGCCGAGTAATGTACCCGGATTGGCGCATCTAATGGATGCACCAAGTCTGGGGCGGCTACAGGCTGCTATTTTTAGGCTGGTGAGGACCCAATAACCATGGACCTCTGCAGCCTGAGAACACCAGCCCCCAGCTGTTTGATTTAACATGGCTGGGTATTAAAATTGGGGGGACCACATGCCGGCTTTATTATTTATTTAAATATTTAAAAAAAAAAGCCAAATGACCCCATCACATTTTGATAGCCAGGATAATGCACATACCTGGGATCTCTAGCCTCCAGCTACCTGCTCTTACTGCACTAGGTGTCAAAATACAGGGGACCCTATGCCATTTTTTCTAATTATTTATTTATTTTTGCACTCCACTCTGGGGACACAGACAGCTATCGTGACAACAACCAATCAAAGACGCGAGCACGCCCATCAGTCTGACTGCAACCAATTACAAACACTGTCACAGAGGCTGGGTGGGGGAAGCAGTGAATCTTTTTATGGGTTAATGAGCGGATCCAAAAGCAGTGTGACACAGCCACACAGAAACTTGGCAAGTACAACTGTGCTGTTTTAATCCCCATTTTACGGGCGGCACGGTGGCTCAGTGGTTAGCACTGCAGCCTTGCAGCGCTGGGGTCCTGGGTTCGAATCCCACCAAGGACACCATCTGCAAGGAGTTTGTATGTTCTCCCTGTGTTTGTGTGGGTTTCCTCCGGGTACTCCGGTTTCCTCCCACACTCCAAAGACATACAGATAGGGAATTTAGATTGTGAGCCCCAATGGGGACAGTGTTCCTGATGTATGTGAAGTGCTGCGGAATATGTTAGCGCTATATAAAAATAAAGATTTATTATTTTTTTTTTATTATTTTGCTGCCTTTTTCAGCCCTTACTAACACCATTTTACAGCACACAAGTTTGGGTCGTCATGAACTTATATGGGGTTTGGGGGTCTAGGCTCAAGTTCGGGTTCAAGTCTGGTCTCGAACCGGACTTTTTTTTGTAAGTCCGGCCAGACCCGCTGAACCTGAACATCTGTGTGTTCATCCATCTCTAATTGGGACAATGACCAAGTCTTCATGATTTGGGCTCTGCATGCAACTATTTTTTTATTTAAAATGAAGTAATTAAGATTATTATTATTATTATTTATTATAGCGCCATCAATTCCATGGTGCTTTACATGTGAAAGGGGTATACATAATAGGGACAAGTACAATAATCATAAACAATACAAGACACAGACAGGTACAGGAGGATAGACGTCCCTGCCCGCGAGGGCTCACAGTCTACAAGGGATAGGTGAGGATACAGTAGGTTAGTGTAAGATGCAATAGAAGTGTAGACTTTCTAGTTTGATTAAGGTGATTGAACAAAAATATCCTGTGAAATGTTTAGGAGTTGCAACCATTTTTCTACAAAGCCTTTCCGAGGCTGAAAAATAATTGGTCAAATTTACTTTGCCATAAATAAAATGTTAATTTTTAATACTTTGTAGAAAATCCTTTGCAGATAATGACTGCCTGAAGTCTGGATACCATGGAAGTCACTGGGTTTCCTCCTTTGTGATGCTTTGCATGTGAAATGCATGGTCAATAGGGTTGAGAGCTGGTGATTGTCTCGGCCATTGCACAATATTCCACTTCGTTGTCTTAAACTCCTGGGTTGCTTTCGCAGTGTGTTTGGGTTATTATCATTACCCATCTGTACTGTGAAGCACCGTCCAATCAAGCTTGCTGCATTTGGTTGAATCTGAGCAGAAAGTATAGCCCTGTACACTTCAGAAATCATCCGGCTAACATCGGGCATAATCTATTTAATCTAAGGCTAGGTTCACACTTCCGTTAAATTGTATCAGTCACAATCTGCTGCTCTGGTAAACAACGGAATCCGTTTAGCGGATTCCGTTGTTCCCATAGACTTGTATGAGCGGCGGATTGTGACTGATGATGCTGCGTTGCACCCTCCGCCCGACTGATCAGTCGTGGAACGACTGACCGCTGGGCTGGAGGAACGCAGCATGTAACATTTTTTGAGCAGTGCAATCCGTCGGATTTCGCTGCGCATGCTCTCTAGCTCCCTGCACACGTCACCAACTTTGCTTGGTTACCCGATATTTACCCTGGTTACGATGCAAGGAGCCAGCGCTAAGCGTTGTACGCCCGTAACCAAGGTAAATATCGGGTAACCAAGGTAAACATCGGGTGCTTTGCTTTACCCGATATTTAGTCTGGTTACGTGTGCAGGGAGGCCGACACTTCCCCGCTCGGCCCCGCCCCCTCCCGCACTCCGCACATGTACACACACACTCACAACACTCACTCACACACTCACCTGTCCCCAGTCATGCAGACCACAGCACTGCCACTGACATCCTCAGCGCCTGGCTCCGCCCCCCTCTCGGCTCCGCCCCCTCCCGCACTCCGCATGTGTACACTCACTCACACACACACTCACTCACAACACTCACTCACACACACTCTCACTTGTCCCCAGCTATGCAGTCCGCAGCACTGCCACTGACATCCTCAGCGCCTGGCTCCGCCCCCGCTCGGCTCCGCCCCCTCCCGCACTCCACATGTGTACACTCACTCACACACACTCACTCACACACACACACTCACACACACACTCACTCACTAACACTCTTACCTGTCCCCAGCCATGCAGACCGCAGCACTGCCACTGACATCCTCAGCGCCTGGCTCCGCCCACCGCTCGGCTCCGCCCCCGCTCGGCTCCGCCACCTCCCGCACACAACGGATTCCGACAATGAAATTCTTTTCTTTGTCATCCGTTGTCACCCGTTGTACAACGCATCAGTCACATGCGTCAAGCGACGCATGTGACTGATACAAAACAACGGAAATGTGAACTTAGCCAAAGAAAGATTAATGACTAGGGTCTTAAACAAATATCAAAATCAACCATAACCCCTTCACAACATTTGACGTACCTATACATCATGGTCAGATAGGAGTTCCCGACCGATAACATATAGATACGTCACGGCGATCATGAGGGGAACAGGAGCTGTGCAGCATGATTGGCACCCAAAGCTGGGCATAAATTATAGCCGAGCTCTGGTTGTCATGGCCAGGGACGGTCCCTGCACCACCCTTCGCTGTTTTTAACCTACCACATGCCGCAATCAAATAGAAATCACAGCCTTTAGGTGGGAGAGGGAGTGCGATCAGAGTAATAAACGTTAATGTCAAATATATAGACTGAGAAAAAAAAAGTTGGTAAAAAAAGTTTTAAAAAATGCAAGAAAAATATATATATATTTTATTTAATCAGAAAATAAAGTACAAAAAAATTAAAAAAAAATACAAATAAATCCATATATTTATGTAAAAACAAAAATAAATAAAAGTATACACATTCATTATTGATCTATAAAACTGTCACATTAGCTAACACCCCAGTAAACACCGTACAAAATAAAAATAATAAACGTAGCAAAACAAGGTCTTTCATCATGCAGCTGACAAAAAAGTGGGATCAAAATGTCGTATGTAAATAAAAATAATGTCACTAAAATCATCATCTTGTCCGGCAAAAAAGAAGTTGCCAGACAGCTCCGTCAGCGAAGAAATAAAAAAAAGGAGGTAGAGATTTGCAAAGAGTCGACAATAAACTTCAGGCCGCAAATCATGTTAAGCCTACAAGGGCATGATGACATGATTAGTGGGACAAATATATAAAAAAGACTGGCCTGCACATCCAGTAGGTGTGAACAAGAGCTAGCTGAAAACACATTATAACTACAAAACATATACAGCTGCACACTGAAATGCTAACAATGAATAAGTGAACTCTGGTATTGCATTACTGCTATAGGAATATTTGAAAAAAAAAAAAGAGATATTTAGCTTATGTAATGGCCAATGCATGTGAGCCCGGTAACCAATGGCACAGTAATCTCTGTAAACTGAGAACCTAACTTGAAGATAGGTTTAAAGGGAACCTGTCATCAGAAATTTTGCACTAAACCTAAAAGATTCCCCCTCTGCAGCTCCTGGGCTGCATTCTAGCAATGCTCCTGTTGTTTATGTGCCCCCTTTCTGACCAAAATAAAGACTTTGTAAAGTGGTACCTTTTTGTATTCAGATCTTGATAATGGCACACGGGGGCGGGCTCTCTGGTGGCCGTTACTCTGCCTCCTGTCGCTTTAGGCCGTCCCCCATCGCGCAATTTCAAAGAGGTGACGTGAGGTAAGCTGGCCAGCACTTGCGCAGAACGGTGGAGGCGGTGGTGGAAGCGCGACCACGAGATTATGGGCGGGTACTTGCTGATGAAAGTCACAGCGCCGCCCATAATCTCGCGCATGCGCAACACGTCACCAGCGGTCACACTGTGCACATTGCAGTCCCGCGAGAGTGGCACGGCGCATGCGCGAGATTATGGGCAGCCATAATCTCGCGCATGCGCCGTGCCACTCTTGCGGGACTGCAATGTGCAGTGTGACCGCTGGTGATGTGTTGCGCATGTGCGAGATTATGGGTGGCCATAATCTCGCGCATGCGCCGTGCCACTCTCGCGGGACTGAAATGTGCAGTGTGACCGCTGGTGACGTGTTGCGCATACCACTTTACAAAGTCTTTATTTTGGTCAGAAAGGGGGCACATAAACAACAGGAACATTGCTAGAATGCAGCCCAGGAGCTGCAGAGGGGGAATCTTTTAGGTTGAGTGCAAAATTTCTGATGACAGGTTCCCTTTAAAGTTATGTTCCCGGTATACAGAGATTACCTTGGAGTTGGTTACTGGGCTCACATGCATTGGCCAATACATAAGCTAAATATTTCTTTTTTTTTTTTTTTAAAAATATTCCTATAGCAGTAATGCAATGCCAGAGTTCACTTATTCATTGTTAGCATTTTAGTGTGCAGCTGTACATGTTTTGTAGTTATGATTAGTGGAACAATTTATCTGGGGAAAACAATGAGACCCACGTATAGTCACCCACTAATTAACATATCGTCATCGCAGTTCTAAAATTGTTTTTTCATATATTCAGTGAAAGGTAGTAATAAATACATGAGGTGGATAGGAGGGCCTGGAGATGGCATCGGGATCCCTTTAAAAAGTAATCTGAAAATAAGCCAACTAAGATATGGTGTAAAGTTAGATTAGAAAGTTACAATGTTTACCACATTTATAATCCAGCTTTAATCATCGTGATAATTTTGGCACATTTTAAGATTTACACTATTGCATACACAGAATTAGTAAATCTGCCCATATGTCTTTGCAATTTATGGAAATTAAGCATTTTTTTAATATTACAAACGGTGACTGGAAATTCATGACTTCCTTTCCTCAACATTATACATCTGGATTCTGCAATGTAAAAATACCATAAACAACGTCAAATGAACATGGATGGGTGAAATCCCATTTTAAGAACAGCAGTAACATGCTGTAGAACTGTATACAAAGTGCTACTCTCCATCAAATTCCCCATTCCAACCTCCCTAAAAGCTTCCTTACGTAATAGGATACAGACAGAAGAGTCTTAGTCATTGCTGTTTCATCTGGGATACAGTCTTTTAAAGGAAACATTTGAAGAGCATTGGCTTAGAGAAGAGCCAAAAAATCTTCCATCTCCAAAACACAACTTGTGCTTGACAAGCTCTATATGAGGATAAAGTCCAATTTCTGACCTTTATTTTACAAGTATATTTAGTTACCATTTGTCTCTAACAAAAAATTAAATTATAAGAACAAAGTCATTTGTACAGCAGGAGACAAGTGTGAACATGCTTCACCACTTAAAGAGGTTGCCCACTACTTGGACAACCCCTTCTGATTCTCCATGTCTCTCCAATGTAAAATAATAAAGCCTATACTTACCTCCCGCACCGGTGTCCTTCCAGCGGTGTTCGGGCTTGCGGTATTGCGGCTTACTTGAGGTTGAGAAGTCACGTGAACCCTGTATTAAATCAGCACTGGTTTCCTTCTCTCCGCCTTCGGACCAAACAAGTTAATCAACAGGAAGTGAGTGCTGCCATTTTTTGCAGTTAATGACTTTTTTACAGTACGTGTAACATGTGGGGTTGAGTTTTGTTATTTTTCCTTGTTACTTATAGGACATATTTTTCAGTCTGAACAATATAGACGTACATCACTCCCATTAATCATTTGTGTCACTATCACCATCTGACAGTAGCTGCTCCAAGTCAATGTTGTAAAGTGCAGCCTCAAACCTGGGAAAATTGTCCTTTTACACTCTCCACCCAAATACACTTTTCACAGTTTAAAGGGAACCTGTCACCAGATTTGTACCTATTAAACTAAAAGTATCACCTTCTGCAGATCCTGGGCTGCGTTCTATGAAGGTGCACCTTGGCCCTGACTCCCCTTCCAGACGCCAAAAATAACTTTATAAAACTTGGCCCTTAGGTATGCTAATTACCTTGGTTGGCCAGATGGGCGGGCTCATTTTCTGCTCATTATCCCCCTCCTACCACTGATTGCCGTCCTCCTTCCTTGATTGATGGGATGACGCCTCCGTCATCCTCCTCATCGCATTTTCAAATCTCTCGCCTGTGCAGATATGCCGGCTCGCGCAGGCGCAGTTTGCTCTGCGATATCGCAGCCAGAGCAGAAAACATAGCTGTCCTAGCTCTCGCACCGGGGAGCTAAATGCGCAGGTGTGAGATTATGGGCGGGTACGAGCATGGCGCTGGTGAGGTTGGCGCTGTGCATGACCTCCCCAGCGCCATGCTCATACCCGCCCAGAATCTTGCGCCTGTGCATTTAGCTCACCGGCGCGAGCGAGAGCAACTGTTTTCTGCTCTGACCGCGATATCGCAGAGCGAACTGCGCCTGCGCAGACCTAACTGCACAGGCGCGAGATATGAAAATGCGACGAGGAGGATGATGGAGGTGTCATCCCGTCAATCAAGGAAGGAGGACGGCGATCAGCGGCAGGAGGGGGATAAAGGAGCAGAAAATGAGCCTGCCCATCTGGCCAACCAAGGTAATTAGCATACCTAACGGCCAAGTTTTCTAAACTTATTTTTTGGGGTCTGGAGGGGGGAGTCGGGGCCAAGCTGCACCTTCATAGAATGCAGCCCAGGAGCTGCAGAAGGTGATTCTTTTAGTTTAATAGGTAAAAATCTGGTGACAGGTTCCCTTTAAGCAAAATGGAATGATATTTTAGTCACTGATACCAAGGCTTTCGTGAACAGTGACATTTCCAACAAGCTATGCATTGTTAGGAATGACCAAATCAAACAGATGATCTTCACCTCTTGTTGGGTCTTTTTTATACTGACCCATAAAATTATCCTGCAACAAGCAGGAATTTTCTCCCCTTTGCATTTTTAAGTAAAATGATTACCCCAGTTAATATCTAGATAGTAAAAATATCTCATTGTCACTACTTTACCAGCCTGTGTAACACAAACCAGATTTAAATATTTGCTCATTTTCTGACAAAACATTCCCTTTAAAGGTCATAGTACACCCACACCTACAATAGTGTACCCACTACTCTGTACATTGGAGTTAAGGGTGCTTTACACGCTGCGACATCGCTAACGATATATCGTCGGGGTCACGTCGTTAGTGACACACATCCGGCGCCGTTAGCGACATCGCAGCGTGTGACACCAATGAGCGACGATCAACGAGCGCAAAAACGTGAAAAATCATTGTTCGTTTGACATGTCGTTCATTTCCTTAATATTGTTGCTGCTGCAGGTACGATGTTGTTCGTCGTTCCTGCGGCATCACACATCGCTATGTGTGACACCCCCGGAACGTCAAACATCTCCTTACCTGCTAGAAGGCAAAAGACCACACAATATAAATAGGAGAGGGGCAACATGATACACCTTCCTACATGGCACACTCTAGACATTTTTCGCTTCCCAGGTTACGGGGCGCTGGTTCAACTGGACATCTGAATATGGTTCCCAGTGATACGGACGAATCAGATATGGAGATTGGTCAACCCAGTGGCGTTTTGACAAGGCTTAAATCCAAACAGCAACAACCTAACACAAGCAAGCGTAAAGCCTTACAGGTAATTAATCTGTCTAACCATACCCTCTCCATCTCTCAGATCAATGTTCTGTCTAAAGGATTATCCTTTTCACCTACCAACTCCTTTCACTGCTTTACAGCAGTGAAGGACTTATACCTTTTCGCTCGGAAGGTTGTTTTGAGTAAACTTCATAACAAACGTAACCAGTCTGGTGAACCATTGGACCCTCGCGAACAGCAGGCTATACGGGATCTCGAGGAGCTGCTGGACGAGGCTGCGCCCACCATGCATGATCAATTTCCACCTAGTGTTTTGCCCAGATCGACCAGGTTTCCCCCCTTGTCCGTTTGTCCCGCTGTGGAAATTTTTACCAAACTTGTTATTAAAGATTTTGAACAACTGTCCAGGCGACGTCGCCATGATAATCTTACACATCGAGATAGATTGGCGATTGAATCCCTGGACAGGATGGATGATGTTGTTATTAAACCTGCGGACAAGGGGGGAAACATTGTGATCTGGCCCACTATTATGTACGAGAAGGAGGCATTTCGCCAGCTACGCGATAAAGCCACTTACCATCGTCTCCACTATAACCCCGCTCTGACCTTCTCCGCCCAACTCCAGTCCATCCTTGGCAAGGCATGTGATGATGGTATCATTAGTAAGCAGGTTGTAGAGGGACTCACAGTACGTTTTCCTAAAATATCTACTTTTTATTTACTGCCCAAAATCCACAAAGATGCCCTCTGTCCTCCTGGCCGTCCTATTGTGTCCGGCATTGAGGGGTTGTGTGAGCCAACATGCCGATTTATCGACTATTATTTAAAACCTTTGGTCGAAACACTCCCCTCATATGTCCGTGACACTACGGACGTTCTCAGGAGGATTGACGGCATCTCTGTGGATGAAGGGACACTGCTTGTTACTGCAGATGTTGAGTCCCTCTACACCTGCATTTGCCACGAGGATGGACTGGAGGCTACTAAGCATTTTTTGTTGGCCTCTGGTCGGGATGGCTCGATGTGTGACTTGATCCTTGAGTTGCTCCGCTTTGTCCTTACCCACAATTTCTTTTTATTTAAAGATAATTATTATTTGCAGCAGCGCGGCACTGCGATGGGCGCGGCCTGTGCGCCTTCGTACGCAAACCTCTTCCTGGGATACTGGGAGAGGGGTTTGCTGTGCGACGGGGGCGGGCCGGCCGATGCCCATGTGCAGTGCTGGTTGCGATATATTGATGATTTGTTTATTTTGTGGGCGGGCAAGGCGGAGCAACTTGACGAATTCATGGGCCGACTGGGCATGAACTCCTTTAACATCAAACTAACCTATAGGAGTGATGCAAGACGTCTGGATTTCCTTGATATTGACATTGAGATTGATGGTAATCAGGTTATCCAGACTGATGTTTTCCGTAAAACAACTTCGGTCAACTCCTTGCTTCATGCCTCGTCGTCCCATGACCAGTCTACTATTCGAGCCATTTCGACGGGCCAATTTTTGCGCATGAGGCGCATTTGCTCCTCTGACCTTAAGTTTGAGGAGCAAGCGGCGGACCTTACAATTCGGTTTCAAGAGCGGGGTTATAGTAATAGGAGCATTAAAAGGGCGTATTTACGGGCAAAACATACCCCTCGTTCAACTTTGCTTTATGGTGGGGCGGCTAAGTCTGGTATCTCCTCTAATCCCGGTCCGATTAGGTTCATCTCTACATTCAATCATGAATGGAATAGTATGCGAACCATTCTTAGCAGGCATTGGGGGGTCCTCCAATCAGACCCTACCCTCCATAATTTACTATCTGATTATCCACTTTTGACATCCCGTAGGTCACGTAATCTCCGTGACATTCTTGTCCGGAGTCATTACATTCCACGCCAGCCCAGTACTTTCCTGGACCTTGGTAGCCCCCTCAAAGGCTGTTTTCCCTGCGGCCACTGTCTGGCCTGCAGCAATGTCCTTCGCAGTTCATCCTTCACCTCTGCTGATGGGGCCCGTACCTATGATATTCAACATTATGTATCATGCGGCACCAGCAATGTGGTTTATTATGCCACCTGTGGGTGCCGCATGATATATGTTGGCCTCACCAGCAGAGAGTTACGCAAACGCGTGAGGGAACATGTGAGGGACATTGCTGCGGCCCGGACGGCGGTTGATATTTCCAGCCTCAAGACCCTTCCACGTCACTTTCATGCTTTTCATGCTTGTGATCCTAAATCCCTGCTTGTTAGGGGTATAGATGTCATTCATGGGGGCGCACGTGGAGGAAATATACGAAAAATCCTAGCACAACGTGAAACCCGCTGGATTTATACCTTGGGAACAATGTCCCCCAGGGGGTTAAATGAGCACCTCAGCTTTGCACCATTTTTGTGACAATGTATAGTCTCTCCGTTTTTTCCTGTCTCCCTGGTTTTAAGTGCCTCGTTTTTAATTTTCATATTTTTTGTTTTTATTCTAGTTATAAATTTCTTCTGGCACTTTCTTAGGAGCGCTGATTACTTCTGCATGGCATCTTCTTATACTCTCTACATTTGGGATCACGGATTTGGACCTATACTCAAGACTACAGGATTGTCGATACTGCATCTTTCCTTCTATGTGATTCATGTTATTCTCTTTTTTTTTTTTTTTTTTTCTCTTGCCCCCTCCCTGGTCCCTCCCCTCCGCGTCTGACAGCCGCATTTCCGGGTTACAGCCGGTCTCCTCGGCATCTCTAATCGCCTCTGCGCATGCGCTGGTCATGAGTGACGCGTCCTCATTCCCGCGCATGCGCAAACCATCTTGATGGGCGTTGATCGCCGATGACTCCGGGCCCGGGACTTCCTATGATGCGGTCTGTGCTGACGCTGCGGGGGGAGTGACCAGGGAGGTAGGCGCCATGCTTAAAAGCATGTTCCACTTACAGCGTGGTTATCCCCCTGATGAAATGATCATACTTACTGGATCGTGAAACGTATACGTCGGGGTCTCCAGGGGGACCTCTTTGCTGCCACTCACTGGCTGTGTGTGCCTTATGGGTATGCTTCCTATTTGGGTCCGCGCCCATTGCTTTTTCATTACATGCCTGACTTAGGCTCTATGTGATTGCCACCTGTTTTCGCTATGCATATGCGATTCTTATGCCCAATACAGCATTTTGCTTGTGCTATGCATATATGTGATGCCGACGCCATGTTGTTTCACTGCATCTATAGTCTATGACTTTGGTTTGATTCATACTTAATTGTATTAATACATCACCTATTTTTGTATTTTTCATGTGCACATGCGTTTCCATCCTTACACATGCCACATATTATGGGCATTATGCTTATGGTCATGGTCAATTCTGATGCATGATTTAATAGGGGGCACATAACCTGTGCTTATGATAATTTTTCCCTCCGTTATTTTGCATCTGCTTGTCCTTACATATGTGTTTCTGTCATATGCACATAATTGTTGTTACCATTTTAACAGTTACTCATCAAGGTGGCCCATCGAAATTATTCTGTATGTTGTAATATCTCCCATACAATCTTGTCACACACATGTCTTTGATGTCGCCGCTTATCCTTTCCTGTGCCAGTCTTTGTTAATAAATTGTTTACTTTTGCAATGCATCTCCTTACCTGCGTCCACCGGCAATGATGAAGGAAGGAGGTGGGCGGCCGCTCATTTCCGCCCCTCCTCTGCTATTGGACAGCTGCCGTGTGACGACGCTGTGACGCCACACGAACCGCCCCCTTAGAAAGGAGGCGGTTCGCCGGCCAGAGCAGGGAAGGTAAGTCCGTGTGACGGGTGTTAGCGATGTTCTGTGCCACGGGCAGCGATTTGCCCGTG
Organism: Anomaloglossus baeobatrachus; assembly: GCF_048569485.1. NCBI lineage: Eukaryota > Metazoa > Chordata > Amphibia > Anura > Aromobatidae > Anomaloglossus > Anomaloglossus baeobatrachus. The sequence continues at coordinate 369,058,001 of NC_134356.1, forward strand.
TCGCACAACCGCCGGGGGCGGGTACGCTCGCCAGCGATATCGGTACCGATATCGCAGAGTGTAAAGTACCCTTAAGGCTGGGTTCACATAGTGTTTCCTCCTACGTTCAGTGCTCCATCAAAGTTAATGCCTAAAACTGGTCCGTTGACTATAATGATGCAGACAGGAGTCACAGTGTGCGCTGTCATACATCATTTTCGGCCTTAAATGTCTACTCGAAATGGGCAGCAACACGTAGTTAACTACATCATAGTGCCTGCCTCAACAACTGCTTATGTGTAATGGTCCATGTCCAGTGACCAAGGACATCCTCCATACACCAGGTCAGTCTGTATTTTAATCCCTTTGGATTATAATTATCATTACTGTGAGAGCAATGGCTCAATTTTGTAATCTTCCATTGTTCCAGAGGTCATTCAATAGCCGGAGAACACAGGGCATCCCGGCTTCAGATGTGCACTGTCCAATCTGTCATAGATAGCTCAGGGCATAGGCTGCCATTGTTCTTGGCAGCACGAGTCCGGTTTTGCAGCACGAAAATTCTATTTTGACCCAACCAACGAACACTTTGCTTATTCGTCTGGTGATCAGCAATCTGTTTAGACTGCACATTTAGGATGAAACGACCATTCCTGGGAAAACTCCTCTTCTATAATGTTAATAAATGGATCTTTAGAAAGAGTTTACATATATCACTTGATCACATAATTGTTAGATTGGACTAGGAGGAAAAAGAATTGTTACAAATCACTAGTTAGAGCTTTGCTTTGTGTAGCTTTTATGTCAGTTGTCTCTAAAACAACTGTTATATTAATATGCTGGTTGAATAAACTAGCCTACAGTGAAACAAGTATGCCACAGCCCTGACCCCAAAATGTAAAGCTTCAAATGCATATAATTATGCACCTATGAAACAGCACATATTTTTAGTATTGTACGTGTGACCTATTTCTTGGCACAAGAAAAACAAATTATATCATGCACAAAAAAACGTGCTACATGCAAGAAATGATCAGCTTTTTCCTATACAAGATTATGAGTATTATTTTGTTGTTTTTTTATTTAGAAACCAGAATGTGAATACAAGCAACTTTATAATATATCTATTTGGGTAAAATGACATCTTCCGGCAATCTTCAGTAAAATGTTACTGGTGGTGGCGCATGTGCAGACTGACCTTCCGGCAATCTTCAGCAAAATGTTACTGGTGGTGGCGCATGTGCAGACTGACCTTCCGGCAATCTTCAGTAAAATGGCACTGGTGGTGGCGCATGTGCAGACTGACCTTCCGGCAATCTTCAGTAAAATGTTACTGGTGGTGGCGCATGTGCAGACTGACCTTCCAGCAATCTTCAGTAAAATGGCACTGGTGGTGGCGCATGTGCAGACTGACCTTCCGGCAATCTTCAGTAAAATGGCACTGGTGGTGGCGCATGTGCAGACTGACCTTCCGGCAATCTTTAGTAAAATGGCACATGTGCAGAATGAGATCTGGGTTCATCATTGAGCATAACATTTAAATAAGGAAGAATATAAAACACTAGAGGTAGCAGAGGCGCCGTGACAAAGCTGAAGACCCTACCCACAGTCCTGCCGCAATGTATGGAGGCCAAAACTTCTAGTGATTTTTTAAAAAAACAGGCTGTGGGTTTTTTTTTTACTAAAGGCATCCGTTATATCAGTATAACAGAGCCATTTTGACCATACCTTTAGTTTAATATGCATAACCCTGATGACAGGTTCTCTTTAACATTCCAGAGACTTGTGTTGTTAACAAGGGCAGAAGCTCCACACGCCAGTATAATCTGTAAGATAACTGTAACTTCTACACCGTTCATAGAGAATCTTTGAATAGATTGTTCCATCAGATACAACCCCTTTCAAAATGTGACTGCCAGGGAAAAAGGCTGATTTTGCAGGGGGGAAAAACCTAGTCATGCATATCCACTGCAATAGAGCTGCAATGGTAATGTATTATTGTCGCCTGTCCAGCTTCTTAAATGTAAGGCTGTCCATGTCATACAATCAGGGCTCTCTCCTCTGGCGCAGAGAGACGGGTCCTGAGTAGGGAACCCAACTCTCTATAATGTTCATATGCCCTAATAGGGTGTATGGAAAGGCGTTGTTGACATGCTATAAACCCTGTATGGCTAGGACAAGCACAAGGTTTTCAAGGGAACATCTTACTTTGTTGCTTCATCAAACAGTTTATATTCAGACGATAAACATTTTTAGAGCAGTTTATATAACACCGGCTGTAGAAACGACAACATCACACACTACTCAACAATGAGTACAAGCCATCTCCGTGATGTACGCCACATACCAATAGACAGTATGCCACTAAGTGTTTTAGTTTAAGTACTAGTATGTTGTCTCATGCTCATCTTCATGGCTAGTCAAGAGATAAATTAATAGTAATCATATTTTTTATATAAATAGTAAACATAAAAATAAATAACTTTGTAACATATCTTATTAGAAAAATCTCCTTCTTTCTCGTCCTGGACTGATCTTTCATTCTCAAAATTCTCAATTCAAAGGGAAAATCTGTATTCAGTGAAAACAGACTTTTTCCCTGCTGAGATAGGAGATGGCAGTTGGTGCTCATAAAGTTCTATGGAGAACTGTAGCTGTTTCAGGAGAACTTGCAGCAGAATGTCGGTATCTGGCTCCTCCATCAGTACATTTTTAAAAACACCATCTCCAATTTTTTGGGATGGTTAAATATTATGAAACAAGATAATTTTATTGAATAGTGAGAGAAATACACATCTGGGTACGGAAGAGTCACTTTATTAGATGCTGCATATTAATGGGATATAAAGTAGTGATGGGCAAATAGTAATTATTTGTGTTTAGATTTTGGTAATGAAACCCAAGGTACTATTCCAGTATTTATCACTAATAACAAACCTAATACAAGTCAATGGGGAACCCGAGCATTTTTTCCTGCAGTAACGAATACTGGCATACCACTCAACAAACAGGAGTTTGTTCCAGCTCACCTGATCCAGGAGACCACCAACTTTGGAACCGTGCAGGGAAGGAAAAAGTCGGCAGGACTACTATCAGAAGATTCAGAGAAAATCCAGCAGCTTGATCCAAAATTTTTTTTTCGTTTCGAACGTCTAGTTCTTATGCAGTCTCTGAGACTGAATAAGAACTAGACGTTCGAAACGCGTCCTCTGTCCACATATTTACTCCATGTAACCTTTTGGACCATTTTTATCTTTGTACCCAAATAAAAGTAATATTTTAAGAAAACATTTTTTTGGATCAAGCTGCTGGATTTTCTCTGAATCTTTTTGGCATACGACTCAGTATTCGGTAAGCATAATCTGAACACGAATAGTTACTATTCGCCCATCACTATATACAAGATTTCAAATATGAATGACCAATGATTTATGATAATTTAAAGGGAACTGCCATCTGATTCATTCTGCCCAATCATAAATACCGTATTTTTCGCTTTATAAGACGCACTTTTGTTAACCCAAATTTTGGGGGAAAGTAGGGGGTGCGTCTTATAGTCCACATATACGGATTATATACTGAAGGGCCCAGGGAGATGGGGGCAGCTCTGGAGCGGTACTGGAGGCCAAGGCAGGCTTGCGGAAGCTGGTGAACGCTGCAGGAGGCAGCGGGAGATCTCCTGCTCCCGCTCATATAATATGCACTGCCGCTGTCCATCACCGTGGTGCTGAAACCGGACCGCGGTGATGGGCTGGGGGAGCGGTGCATATTATATGTGTCTGTGCCCCCCTTTGATGGCACATGCACCCCCCTGTGTTAGATATGGCCCCCATGCTGCTGTCCATATGAAAATAAAAAACTCTTTACTTACCTCCTCCAGCGTGTCTCCACGGTCTCCCTGTTGCCGCTGTGATCAGGCACGCAGAGATGATGTCACTCTGCTGTGACGATCACATGACCGGCACCGAGCACCAGGAAGTGGAGGAGCTCAGCAGCATGGAGGGAGACACAAGGGAGGACAGCGCTGGAGAAGGTAAGTAAAGTTTTTTATTTTACTATGGGCAGCAGCATGGGGGGCCATATCAAACACAGGGGGACGTATGCCATGCATAGGGGGCCATGGGCAGCACAGGGGGACGTGTGCCATCCCTAGGGGGCCACGGGCAGCACAGGGGGGCTTGTGCCATCCATAGGGGGCCATGGGCAGCACAGGGGTACGTGTGCCATCGATAGAGGGCCATGGGCAACACAGGGGGACGTGTGCCCTCCATAAGGGGCCATGAGCAGCACAGGGGGATGTGTGCCATCCATAGGGGCCATGGGCAGCACAGGGGGATGTGTGCCATCCATAGGGGGCCATGGGCAGCACAGGGGGACGTGTGCCATCCATAGGGGACCATGGCCAGCACAGGGGGACGTGTGCCATTCATAGAAGACCTGTGCCAGGTGTAGGAGACGTGTGCCACCTATAGGAGACCTGTGCCAGCTGTAGGGGACGTGTGCCAGCAATGGGGGACATGTGGCATCACTGGGGGACGTGTGCCAGCACAAAGGGGCTATATTCAATATAAGGGGCCATATCCAGATTAAGTGGGCTAATTATAGGATGGGGGCTATGAGGGACATATACCTTATATGATTTGTTAGAAGAACACTGGCATTATAAGACGGACCCCATTTAACATCAAAGAAAAAAAAATTCTCTTTTCCTTCACTAAATTTGGGGGTGCATCTTATAATCAGGTGCGTCTTACAAAGCAAAAAATACGGTAAGAGCCGAACTGCACGACTGCTCCTAGGTGCATTCTCTATGGAAACACTCCAGCATTTCATAGTAAATTTACCTTAAAGATTCCTGGCACCGCTCCTTATGATTGACAGATTTCACCCTATGTACATACAAGGGAGAGACCTGTCAATCACATCAAGCAATGCCAATCTAGTCTAGTCTTCAGCTATGATTCTCATTAGGATGTCTAACCATAACCTCTAACCATACTTTCTCTGAAATAGACATGGTGGCTCAGTGGTTACCACTGCTGATTGTAACACTAAGGTCCTGGGTTCAAATACCACCAAGGACAGCATCTGTAAAGAGTTTGTATCTTTTCCTTGGGTTAGCATGGGTTTTCTCCCACACTCCAAAGACATACTGAGAGGGTATTTTAATTGTGAGCCTCAATGGGGACAGTGATCATCATGTCTATAAAGTGCTGTTTAATTAATAGCGCTATAATAATATTTATTCACTTATATAGCGCTATTGATTCAACAGCGCTTTACATACATTGGCATCACTATCCCCAATGGGGCTCACAATCTACAGTGCCATGCGAAAGTATTCGTCCCCCTTGAGTTTTTCAAGCTTTTCCCACATTTCAGGCTTCAAACATAAAGATAAAAATTTTAATGTTATGGTGAAGAATCAACAACAAGTGGGACACAAATGTGAAGCTGAACGAAATTTATAGCTTAATTTTAATTTTTTGTAAAAAATAAATAACTGAAAATTGGGGCGTGCAATATTATTCGTCCCCTATAAGTTAATACTTTGTAGCGCCACCTTTTGCTGCGATTACAGCTGCAAGTCGCTTTGGGTATTTATTTATCAGTTTTGCACATCGAGAGACTGAAATTCTTGCCCATTCTTCCTTTGCAAACCGCTCGAGCTGAGTGAGGTTGGATGGAGAGCGTTTGTGAACAGCAGTTTTTAGCTCTTTCCACAGATTTTTGATTGGATTCAGGTCTGGACTTTGACTTGGCCATTCTAACACCTGGATACGTTTATTTGTGAACCATTCCGTTGTAGATTTTGCTTTATATTTGGGATCATTGTCTTGTTGGAAGACAAATCTCCGTCCCAGTCTCAGGTCTTTTGCAGACTCCAACAGGTTTTCTTCCAGAATGGTCCTGTATTTGGCTCCATCCATCTTCCCATCAATTTTAACCATCTTCCCTGTCCCTGCTGAAGAAAAGCAGGCCCAAACCATGATGCTGCCACCACCATGTTTTATTTTGGTTTCATCTGACCAGAGCTCCTTCTTCCACATGTTTGGTGTGTCTCCCAGGTGGCTTGGGGCAAACTTTAAACAACACTTTTTATGGATATCTTTGAGAAATGGCTTTCTCCTTGCCACTCTTCCATAAAGGCCATATTTGTGCAGTGTACGACTGATTGTTGTTCTATGGACAGACTCTCCCACCTCAGCTGTAGATCTCTGCAGTTCATTGAGAGTGATCATGGGCCTCTTGGCTGCATCTCTGATCAGTCTTCTACTTGTTTGACATGAAATGTTTGAGGGATGGCCGAGTCTTGGTAGATTTGCAGTGGTATGATACTCCCTCCATTTCAATATGATCACTTGCACAGTGCTCCTTGGGATGTTTAAAGTTTTGGAAATCTTTTTGCAATCAAATCAAATCCGGCTTTAAACTTCTCCACAACAGTATCACGGACCTGCCTGTTGTGTTCCTTGGTCTTCATGATGCTCTCTGTGCTTTAAACAGAACACTGAGTCTATCACAGAGCAGGTAAATTTATATGGAGACTTGATTACACACAGGTGGATTATATTTATCATCATCAGTCATTTAGGACAACATTGGATCATTCAGAGATCCTCAATGAACTTCTAGAGTGAGTTTGCTGCACTGAAAGTAAAGGGGGACTAATACTATTGCTCGCCCCAATTTTCAGTTTTTTATTTTTTACAAAAATTGAAAATAAGCAATATATTTCATTCAACTTCACAATTGTGTCCCACTTGTTGTTGATTCTTCACCATAAAATTTTATTTTTTTTTATCTTTATGTTTGAAGCCTGTAATGTGGGAAAAGGTTTAAAAATTCAAGGGGGCCGAATACTTTCGCAAGCCACTGTAAGGGCTTGTGCGTACACTGCGCCCTGTCCATTGCATAAATAAATGCATTCTCTGGCAGTTTCTGATTTTGACATTTTTGATTTTGTCAAAAAAAGCAAAGTTTCTTCAATCAAACACCATGAGAAAAAAAAAAAAAAAAAAAAACCTACTGGTGACATTTTCTGCTTCTACTCATAAATAATAATATTTATTAATTAAAATTAATATTAAATATAGTACAACTCTCATTTTATTTAGGGCTGGATGTGGGGTCAACAGGAAACCTGTTGACCTCACTTCCGGGCCAAAACACATGCTTTTTTTTATGTCAAAAAAGTATGTGGATTGCAACATAAATGCAGGGATAACGCAATGCTTAGGATTTTGGCTGCATTTTCAAACATCTCATTGATTTCAATGGTTGATAAACGCTGCCAAATACATACTGAAGAAGTGACATGCTGCATTTTTAAACACAGAGATTTTGTGAAATTTTTGACAATCAAAACGCTATGTTTAAAAAAGCATTGTGCGCACAGATTTTGCATGATTCTCATAGACTTTGCTTGGAAAGCAAAACTCATGCATTTTGACGAGACGCTGCAGCTTAAAACGCTGCGGAAACTCTAGAAAAAACACAACGTGCGCACGAGCCCTAAGGGAGGAAAATAAATAAAACAAGTAAACAAATGTTTCAGCATAGAGAAATATGCCTGACTACAATCATGTAGCCGGGTTTTTACTCATGCTACCTGCGGTTTCAACAAGTTCTCTTTAAAGTAAGGTGATATGAATTTATAGAAATTTTGTGTTTCCAAAATGTTCACCCATACACAGGCCCACTAGCTCTGCCGAGCTCTTCAGTGTTTTCTATGAGAAAGTCTCTGGCGGTACAGAGAGAATAAGATCATCAGTCAGAAATCCAATATGCCTTAATTTTCATGACAATCATGTGTCTGGGGACTTGATACACATGAGCCTGACAGCCTAACCTTCAATATCTGCAAGTTTCACTGACATTAGTATAATGTGTAAGGGGGCTTAAAGGTACTCTAAGGGGTACTTTGCACGTTGCGACATCGCTACGATGCGATATCGTCGGGGTCAAATCGAAAGTGACGCACATCCGGCGCCGGTAACGACGTTGCAACGTGTAAAGCCTAGAAGCACCGATAAACGATCGCAAAAGCGTCGTAAATCGGTGATCTGTGTAGTGTCGGTCATTTCCATAATTTAGCTGCAGCGACAGGTACGATGTTGTTCCTCGTTCCTGCGGCAGCACACATCGCTGTGTATGAAGCCGCAGGAGCGAGGAACATCTCCTTACCTGCGTCCCGCCTGCAATGAGGAAGGAAGGAGGTGGGCGGGATGTAAACATCCCGCTCATCTCCGCCCCTCCTGCCGTGTGACGTCGCTGTGACGCCACACGACCCGCCCCCTTAGGAAGGAGGTGGGTCGCCGGCCGAGCGACGTCGCAGGGCAGGTAAGTGCGTGTGAAGCTGCCGTAGCGATAATGTTCACTACAGCAGCTATCACAAGATATCGCATGTGCGACGGGGGCGGGTACTATCACGCTCGGCATCGCTACAATCGGCTAGCGATGTCGCAGCATGCAAAGTACCCCTTACTTGAACAGATATCTGACCAATTTTGTGTAAAACTGACCAGTTAATCTGACTGAAATTAGTTTTTTTCTGCCAGAAAACTGATCTGAGGTGCTTAAATAGCTGTCTTCCAATCACAACAATTATATCTGAAAGACAACTCTACTATAAGGAACATAAAAGCTTATATTACGATCATAATAGATGAGGAAAAGGAGAATTGATTTTACCCTAACAACATATCTGTTGGTTTAAATGCCCACCTCAGACTAATTTTGATCATCTGTAAAATTGGTTTGATTGGTGACAAATCAGAGCAAAATGCACAGACATCAGGGTTAGCCAAAATGAGAGACAAACTGTGGCTAAAAGCTAATTGTTCTGACTAGAGACTCTCTACAATAAACGGGTTATCAACTACGTAAACAGCCCCTTCTCATGCCCATGTTCAGCCCTATTATAATAAAAAAGCTTATTGTAACCTCCCGTACTGACACATCGCTCTCCTGAGACCGAATACATACAGCCAACCCACTCCTGTTATGTGAGCGCACCGTAAGGGCGGAGTCACACTTAGTCTCACATCGCACCACCCGGCAGCCGCACACTCTCTTGACAGGAGCAGGTCAGCTGCATGTAGTCCCGGTCCGGGTCCACCTAGCTCTATCAATGAAGGATTTTAGAGTTTGACAACACTTAAAGGGAATCTGTCAGCATATTTTTGGTATGTAATCTGAAGACAGCATGCTACATGGGTTAAAACCCCGATTTTAGTGATGGGTCTCTTATCAGGCTACCTGCTGTTGTTTACCTGCAATTTTTGTTTTTAGCACCAGGACATTATCATTGCTTTCTCAGCAGGGGCAGCTTTCTCAGCTCTGCTGAATTGCTAAATCTAAAAACTTTAATTGTGTCACAAATGCTCCACCCAGTAATCTAAGTGACACACCTTTGGATTCAGGGTCTCTTTGCCTACATTATGCTGCTCTTAGGTAAGGTAGCAAAAACCGGTTGATAGATTTCCTTTAATTCTAATTTATTTTAATGAAATCAGTGAAGACTGGTTCCAGTTAGTACAAAACTTTACATCCACCTTAAAGCTAATAAACTACAGCACACAATGATGCTCTAATATAGCTGTAAGAATATACATGTATGCATGGCAGTTCGTCAATCACTGATAGAGGTCGGGAGAGGTAAGGAGGTGCTCCCTTCGAGAACACAGGGACTTGTATGTTCTTGCGATCATTTGATGACTTATAGGGATGAGCAAACCAGAAATGTAAAGTTTGGGGTTTGTACTGAACTCTTAGGGGTACTTTGCAGGCTGCGACATCGCTAGCCGATTGTAGCCATTCCGAGCGTGATAGTACCCGCCCCCCGTCACACATGCGATATTTTGTGATAGCTGCCGTAGCGAACAGTATCGCTACGGCAGCTTCACACGCACTTACCTGCCCTGCGACGTCGCTCTAGCCGGCGACCCGCCTCCTTCCTAAGGGGACGGGTCGTGCGGCGTCACACGGCAGGCGGCCTATAGAAGCGGAGGAGCGGAGATGAGCGGGATGTAAACATCCGGCCCACCTCCTTCCTTCCGCATTGGCGGTGGAGGCAGGTAAGGAGATGTTCCTCGCTCCTGCGGCTTCACACACAGCGATGTGTGCTGTCGCAGGAACAAGGAACAACATCGTATCTCCTATTGGTGCGACATTATGAAAATGTCCAACACTACACAGATCACCGATTTAAGACGCTTTTGCGATCGTTTATCGGCGGATAATACAATATGTAATATACAGTAGATTACATATATATCTTGTATGTATGTGAGTATATATATATATATTACATATTGTATTACATATTTACAATTTATTAGTTTTTTCTGTTCTAAAGTTGTATTCCAATAAATATATTTTATGTTCTATCTAAATATCTTGATTATTGTATCATAAAAATGATTAAATTTCTGATGTTCACATTGTACGAAAATACATTTTTCACTTAAATATAAGCGTTATACTAAATGTTATTATTTAGTATGTTTTTGTTGAAAACTGTTTTTTGCCACTTACATAGTGTATTACCTAGTGTTATATATATATTACATAGTGTTATATATATATTATATAATGTTATATATAACACTGTAATACACTATGTAAGTGGCAAAAAACAGTTTTCAACAAAAACCTAGTAAATAACACTTGTGCAGCCTATGAATTTGTTCTAAGAAATAGAATTGCCTCCATCAGATCCTCCTTCACAGATGACCTCAAATCTGACCTAATAATAAGGCTAGAGAACAACCTCTCTATACTAACTTGGGTTGGAGGCAAAGCTGTAACCACATGGGCAACATCTCTAACAATTTCCGGGTATAAAGGAATTGCCTCATGCACAGTCAGTTTTGATGAACGGTTGAATTTTTCTATTTCTTTAAGAGCAAGTGAAAAATTGTACTGAAATCTGGTCAATCTACTGCTATAGGAGACGGAGTGAAATTTTTTTCCTTGCAGCAACGCTTTGCTGCTTCATGTCATCCAAATACTTGTCAAAGTTAAACTCCTCATCTGATGAGGATGAAGATATGGCAGCAGTAGCACTGTGAGGCCCCAAATCCTCTTCCGCCTGGTAGTCCTGTAGCTGCTCATCCTAACTGCTACCTCACTCAAAGCTTCTTTTCCTTTAGTAAGTTGTTGATCATCAAGCAGTATATGATGACTTGGGTCCACATAAACAGCTGCCAGAAGAATTTTATTTTCCAATAGCTGTGTCTTTCTCCGTTTCATTGAAGCAGAAATGCCATCTGGGATTAAACCTCCTCTTTGGGACAGGCAAAATAGCAAGTTTTTCCACTCCCTTATGAAAATGTCAAGAGTTAAATCCTCAGCTTGTAATTTTTTAGTCACGGTAAATGGGTGATTAAGCAATTCCTTCAATTCAGCCACCTGTGTCCATTGACCTTCATTTTAAAGTTACTTCAGGGTTCACCATATCTATAAGAAATTATTTTAGTTCAAGCAATCGCTCAGTCATTAAATATGTGCTGCCTCACCAAGTGGCTTAATCAACAATTGCCCCTTTCCCAGCACATCTCTTCAAAATGGAATCAATTTTAGGGGTTCTGGCGGCAATAACCAATTTCCTCACTTTTCCAATCAGATTTCCAGCATGTCCGCCCAGTTTCACACATCCAGCTTTTCGCCGGTTTGGCGGATGTGGGGCACGCCTGTGCAATACAGTACAGTGGCAGCACCGCAACTTCCGGGTCACATGACAGCATGTGACTGGCGTTTGTCGCGCTGCCACTGTACTGTATACACTGTACTGGAGTGTGCCGCATTTGCCAAATCGGCAAAAAGCCGGATGTGTGAAATCAGGGTCCCTCATAAAAAATCTCTCTTATTGCCAGCTGCAGCGTGTGCACAACACAGCGCATGTGCTGAATATGAAAGTGTTTTGAAGCAGCTTCAACAAGATCATCTAATCCTAAAGCATCATTTTGCTGTTCTGTTGTAATATCTGTTTGTTCCTCAGTTACATGAACAGCACTGTGGCCTTCCATCTCACACATACTGAATCCTAAATTTTCTTCTAGCTGTTGTTCATTACTCTCATTCATCAGTTTAATTGAACTTATCATGTTTGAAGCATTGTTCGTTACATTAGCAAGAACCTGTTCTTTTTTGAGTTTGTAATCTTGCAAAACCTTTTCCACTAAGGCCTGGAGAAACTGGCTGGTGTGATGAGCTTTACTATCTTTTACTGCCAGTGTCTTGCTAACAATTTCTTTCTTGTTACAAACATATCGAACATTGATGGCAAAATAGTTCAGTGAAATGCAGTGACTCTGGCATCCCAGCAAAGGCAATGGGTGAAAAGATAGGACATTCAGACACAGCGTTTTGTGAGGATCCGTTTTTGGGCTCAAAAACAGATCCTCAAAAAGAATGAGCATGTCAGTTTGTGTGGCCTTTTTCTAATCTACTTTTGCTATTGAAAGCATTATTTTTGAGCTCAAAAACCTTTCAGGTGATGCGGTTTTTTAAAAGCTGGTCTACTTTTGCAGCTGAAAAACGTATCCTCAAAAAACGCAGCAAAAACGCTGTGTGTGAATGCAGCCTTAGATCAGGAATAGAACAGACATTTATAGGACATTTCATAAGTTTCCCAAATTCCTATAAAAAATATTCATCACATTCTGCATTGCACTACTATTCCTAATTTATTATATATTTTAGGAGTCGGAGTATTTTATACCGACTCCACCAAAATGAGCTCCGACTCCACAGCCCTGGTTGAAAGATGTGGGCACTTCCAGTCCCATCACAGTCATGTCAAGTATTGGCATGGCTGTGATTGGCCGTCACACCAATTGGAAACAAGAAATCAATAATTTAAAAAAAATTATGTGGGCTCCCACCTATTTTTGATAACAACTGTGGATAAAACAGATAGCTGTGGCCTGCAAACCCGAGTAGTCTGTTTTACCTTGGCTGGTCATCAAAAATAGAGGGGATCACATGCCATTTTAGTAACGATTTAAATAAATAATTTTAAAAAAGAGTAGGCTAAGCCCTAACTTTGATGACCACCCAAAGTAAAGTAGACCGCTAGGTGCTGGTATTATCAGGGTGGTAAGGGCCATGGTTATTTGACCCTTCCCAGTATAAAAATAGCAAACTGCAACTGGCGCAGATATGGCGCATCCATTAGATGTGCCAAATCTGGTGCTTAACCTGGCTCTGGCAATAAGGGTAATAGGTTAATGAGGTTGAGGTCAGCTGTGAATTGACAGCTGACATCAAGCCCAGAGGTTATTAATCGTGAGGCCATATTTGAGTGTCACGTTTTGTAGACATTAAAAGGAGCCTGTCATAGCCCTAAACACTATTAACCTGTCTATATGCTTATTGGCTATGGTGTATGACAAAGGTTTCTGTTGACCAATGTATCTTCATCCCTGAACGATTGTTGGGTTACTATGTATGCATTGGACTGTAATGTGTGCTTTGATTGGCTGAGTCCGCTTGCTGAACCTGAATGGCATTTTGAGGACCAATTGGTACGTGACTAATGTGGTCCTGTGATATGATAAACCAATGACTATGGGGATCTTATAAGAGGGAATACCTGATTGGTTGATGGTGATTGGTTGTTCTGTGTCTGACATCTTCAACAGAACCTTTAAGAGGGGTTGCAGCCATTTTGTTTGCGCACTATAGCCTTAGCCCCCTGATGAAGCCAGATATGGTGAAACATGTTGGGGAGGCTATTAGTTAGCTTTTCTTAGGCAGGGTAGGGTAATATCACTCTGACAATTATTGCAGGACAGTTGTTCACTTACTCATAGTGTCCGGTCCGTGGCCAGATACATGATTTAGTATATGTCTGATTTCTCTACCTGCTACTGATTTTAGATTGATCTGTGTTAATTTGTTAGGATTAAAAGTTAAATTTTATTAATCTTTAGTTTAGGGTATCTCTAGTTGCCCTCTGGGCAAATTGTGTTTGCAAAAGCAATAAAGTCACGTTTCAAAGAAAGCTGCTCATCTTTTGGGTGTACAAGTTGAATGGGAGGCGCATGCATTGTTGCACGTTGCATTCAGTGCCTTCAGAAGGGAACCCTACAGTGCAGGTGCCAGTACCAGAGACAAGACCAGGCGCAAAATTTCCTGCTGGGCGCCTGACATCAACAAGACTGACAGCTATCAATTAGAAGAGAGAGGAAGGAGCTAAGGATGTACATGACCTGGAAAGGCAGATTTTCATTAGGTGCTCAAGGCGGGACAATGCACCTAATGCTTCATTTACATATTTATAAAATCATGAATTTCTCTGTAATAACACAACATAGAGCAAATAGAAAGATATTAATGCATTTACCTGACAATTACCTACATGAGTATTTAAAAGATTAATGGGGGTTAATATTGCTGAAAGATTCATTTGAAGATCCCTTACATGTTAAGTAGCAATGAATTGAATTATCAATACAAAGGACCATCATCAGAAAAACATGACTGTGGCAGAATATTGCACCACATACTCCAAATCTAGTTCACACGCTGCATAGCAATTGACTTGTAGAAGAAGAATCCTGACCCGGCCATGCACTGCAGCAGGCTGCACTTCAGGACACTTAGGACAGAAATACAGTGCCTTGTGCAAGTATTCGGCCACCTTGAATTTTTCAACCTTTTCCCACGTTTCAGACTTCAAACATAAAGATAAATAATGTAATGTTATAGTGGTTATGGTGAAAAATCAACAACAAGTGGGACACATTGTGAAGTTGAACAAAATTTATTGTTTATTTTAAACTTTTATAAAAAATAATAAACTGAAAATTGGGGCGTGCAACATTATTCATCTCCTTTAAGTTAATACTTTGCAGCGCCACCTTTTGCTGTGATTACAGCTGCTGTCACTTGGGGTATGTCTCTATCAGTTTTGCACATCGAGAGACTGAAATTCTTGCCCATTCTTCCTTTATAAACAGCTGGAGCTGAGTGAGGTTGTATGGAGAGCGTTTGTGAACAGCAGATTTCAGCTCTTTCCACAGATTCTCGATTGGATTCAGGTCTGGACTGTGACTTGGCCATTCTAACACCTGGATACATTTATTTGTGAAACATTCCATTGTAGATTTTGCTTTATGTTTGGGATTATTGTCTTGTTAGAAGACAAATCTCTGTCCCACTCTCAGGTCTTTTGCAGACTCCAACAGGTTTTCTTCAAGAATGGTCCCGTATTTGGCTCCATCCATCTGCCCACCAATTTTAACCATCTTCCCTGTCCCTGCTGAAGAAAAGTAAGCCCAAACCATGATGATGCCACCACCATGTTTGACAGTGGGGATGGTGTGTTCAGGGTGATGAGCTGTGTTGCTTTTACGCCAAACATATCGTTTGGCATTGTGCCCATAAAGTTCCATTTTGGTTTCATCTGACCAGATCACCTTCTTCCACATGTTTGGTGTGTCTCCCAGGTGGCTTGTGGCAAACTTTAAACAACACTTTTTATGGATATCTTTGATAAATGGCTTTCTCCTTGCCACTCTTCCATAAAGGCCAGATTTGTGCAGTGTACGACTGATTGTTGTCCTATGGACAGACTCTCCTACCTCAGCTGTAGATCTCTGCAGTTCATCCAGAGTGATCATGGGCCTCTTGGCTGCATCTCTGATCAGTCTTCTCCTTGTTTGAGATGAAATTTTGAGATGAAATTTTTAAGGGACGATCAGGTCTTGGTAGATTTGCAGTGGTATGATACGCCTTCCATTTCAATATGATCGCTTGCACAGTGCTTCTTGGGATGTTTAAAGTTGTGGAAATCTTTTTCTAACCAAATCCAGCTTTAAACTTCTCCACAACAGTATCACGGACCTGCCTGTTGTGTTCCTTGGTCTTCATGATGCTCTCTGTGCTTTAAACAGAACACTGAGACTATCACAGAGCAGGTGCATTTATACGGAGACTAAATTACACACAAGTGGCGTATATTTCTCATCATCAGTCATTTAGGACAATATTGGATCATTCAGAGATCCTCAATAAACTTCTGGAGTGAGTTTGCTGCACTGAAAGTAAGGCTATGTCCGCACGTTGCTTTTTACCTGCTTTTTTGCTGCTTTTTCAACTGCAGCGTTTAATGCCAAAATGGTTGTGTTCTGCTTTTCAAGCAAAGTCTATGGGAATTTGGGTTTCTTGTCCGCACTATGCAGTTCAAACTGCAGCCTTTTTGTTGCAGAACTTTGGTCAAAAACTCAGCTTTGCAGTGCAAAACCCAAATGGCAAAAACAATTGACATGCTGCTTTTTAAAACGCATGGTTTTTGCCACAAAATATGCAAATTAAACGCAGCATTTTGAACTGCATGGTGGGCACAGGAAAACCCTATTTTCCATAGACTTTGCTGGGAAAAAAACGCAGCCATTTGGGCACTAAAAAGGTGCAGTTGAAAACGTTGCAGAAAAGCATGAAAAAACGCACCGTGGACACAGGGCGTAAAGGGGACGAATAATATTGCATTTCCCGATTTTCAGTTTATCATTTTTTAAAAAAGTTTAAAATAGGCAATAAATATCGTTCAACTTCACAATTGTTGATTCTTCACCATAAAATTTACATTTTTTATCTTTATGTTTGAAACCTAAAATGTGGGAAAAGGTTGAAAAATTCAAGGGAGCCGAATACTTTCGCAACACACGTGCAACACAGCATATGTTAAAGTGCAGCCTGTGTGCTAGTATGCAATTCTTGAATCTTTTGTCTACCTCCTGCAGGGCACTGTAGGAAGATGTAAGCCATCTGAAGGCCAGGATGAGATACCTTCTTCCCTTATACTTCATGGCACGGAAAACCAAAAAGCCTGAGATCATATTAAGAGCGTGGTTCACTGCTCAGCTATCAATAAAATGGTAAAATGGGTGTTGGAGCTGGAATATGTGTGTATTCATGTATATGTTGTAACGGTAGATGCATATGAGGCAATGCTCAGGAGAGGTTTATGCAAGGGGTTGGAATTGTTTTCCCAGGGTGTACTCTTGTGAATGACAATGCCTGCCCACACACTGCTCTTGACCCTGTGAATCTCTTGGAAAGTTGGGGGTGGTAAATTTCGAAGCATTGTGCCTACAGCCTGAAGCATGTTGTCACATAGTATTATAGTGAATGCACTGAATAATACATTAATCCCATTGTCATGGCCACTGAATACTTACCATGTACTGATTCTGTGTGTATATACTGTACATATCTACATAGAATATAAATATATATATATATATATATATATATATCAGCATTGTCATGATCACATTGAACCACATCATGCTGTTTATCTTTAATATGTGCACACAAGATGGCCCATCTAATGTAACGGGCATGATACTGACACATCGTCATAATGCCATATAATAAATACATTGTAGGGAATTCTGCATTATACACTCTTAGCATTCCCATTTTTAGCATTCTGAATTTCACAAAATGATCTGGTTTTCCATCTGTGACCATTATGATGAAGATGCTAGATACAGCTCTCCTGCTTGGCGTCTTAGGGCTGATGTGAATGTAGATGATTCTGGTGGATGATGGATTACAGGCTGCTCATTTATCTATTCCTTGTATGTATAAAACATATCACTGACTGTTCAGCTCACTGTAGGCGAAACAGAAGACAAAGAAACACGTAGACACACAATCCTTACACATATATTCCATACATACAGTATATGCAGATACATAAAAATAAAGATAAATAAGCCCACATGCATGTCATACACATACATCATACATAAACACACAGAACATACAAGTCTATATCATACAGAAATATATTCACGCTCATAGATTCCCTGCTCTGACGCTATCCCAGTCCCTACTGGTTTCTACTCTAGTTCTATCTCTATGCACTGGTAATGGCAGAACATGTCTGCTTGCCAATGATTGGGTTAGTGGGCTTTCCTGGTGTGTTAAAACGAGACCAGGACGTAGAAAGCAATGGGCACTGGATAAGCGTTGGCACTGGTCCTGCAGGACATCGGTGAGAGTGATATTTACTTTGCTTATTTTTTTTTAACCAGCTGAAAAATAATTTTAAGCCAGTGAATGACACTTTAAATACCCCTGTCTAATACTGTGTAGGTCCCCTACATGCCACCAAAACGCTGCACTTTGGACTCCAGCTCGGAAGGTGTACTGTGGTACCTAGCATGAAAATGTTAGCAGCAGGCACTTTAAATGATGAGGTAGGACTACAATGGATTGGACTAGTTTTCCAGCACTTCCCACAGATGCTCTATTGGACTGTATCTGTGTAATCTGAAGGCCAGGTCCACATCTTCAACTCTTATGTTCCTCACACTGCCTCTGCTGATTTGCCCTCTTTCCATAATGCACCCTGGCCGTCCTCAAAATGTGAAAGAAAACTTGATTCCTCAGATCAGGCCACCATCGTTCCAGCTCTGATACTCCTATGCCTATCACAGGTGCTTGTGGCTGTAGACTGAGGTCACCATCATGGTCTACTGCTACAGGGGCCCGAAAAAAGCAAGCTGAGAAGCGTTACGTGTTCTGGCACTTTCTTCATTCTGGAATTTTTCACCAGTTTGACCAGACAGATTTGCCACAGCTCCTCACGATTATCAATGAACTTTGGCAAGCATGTCCTGTTACTAGTTTAAAAGTTGACCTTGCTTGGCAGGCACTCGCCATTGCGTTCTAGGACCACCCAAAAGATCTGTGGTTTTGTAGGTGCTCTGATCCCGTCATCTAGAAAACCAAACTTGGCCCTTGTCCCCTGGTCAAATTTGCACAAAGTCTTCTCTTTATGTATCTTGCAGGTGAACATATCAACATATATACATATTATACACATATATACAGATAACATATACACATGACACACATATATGTACAAATACATCTTTAACACATACATACATATACATATGTACACATAATTCACAAATATATACACCCATACATATTCTAGACATAACACACATTAAACACATATCATATATACACATCATACACACTTTAAACACATATATACATATATTCTAGCTGTACATACATTATACACAAATATATCATATATACACATACATATTGTACACACATATCACATGTACATATATCATACACACATATCATATATACACATGTCATACACACATATTCTAACCATACACATTATACACACATATATCATATATACACATATCATACAGATATATTCTAGCTGTACACACATATATCACATGTACATATATCATACACACATATCATATATACGCATGTCATACACACATATTCTAACCGTACACACATTACACACACATTTATCATATATACACACATTATACACACATTTATCACATGTACATATATCATACACACATATCATATATACGCATGTCATACACACATATTCTAACCGTACACACATTATACACACATATATCACATATACATATATCATACACACATATATCATATATACACATGTCATACACACATATTCTAACCGTACACACATTATGCACACATGTATCATACACACATAGTCTAGCTGTACACACATTATACACACATATATCATACACACATGTCATAAACACATATTCTAACCATACACACATTATACACACATATATCACATATTATACACACATATTCTAGCTGTACACACAGTATACACACATATATCATATATACACACATTATACACACATGTATCACATGTACATATATCATACACACATATATCATATACACACATATATCATATACACACATATTCTAACTGTACACACATTATACACACATATATCATATATACACACATTATACACAAATGTATCACATGTACATATATCATATACACACATATCATACACATATTCTAGCCGTACACACATTATACACACATGTATCACATGTACATATATCATACACACACATATTCTAACTGTACACACATTATACACACATATATCATATATACACACATTATACACACATGTATCACATGTACATATATCATACACACACATATACACACATATTCTAACTGTACACACATTATACACACATATATCATATATACACACATGACACCTATGCATAAGCTATCCATCATTAATGACACTCACCAACAAATTCTTCGTCGTCGTCGTCCTCGTCGTCCCCGTTCTCAGAGTCGGTTTGCATGGGTTCCTCAGCAAAGTTAACCCCTTTAAAATGCCTGAAGTCCGCGCCATGGCTGCGGGCAGCCCCCTGGCTCTGGGACTCCTTCAGCTGGGTAAAGTACTGCAGGGCGAACTCCAGGAGGTCCTCCGGCTGTGTCCTTAGCACCTCCACGGTGAAGCGCTGCAGCAGCTCCGTCAGCCCCTCTGGGATTTCTATACTCATCCCTGGGGGCCGGTCAGAGGAGGAGAGCAGGGACACAGGAGAGCACACACCTGGACCCAGCAGAGATGGAGAGGGTATACAGAGGCAATCCAGGCTGCTGCACAATGGCAGCTCGTCCAGGTGATGAGGGTGGCACCACTGCAATGAATCCTCTGCTGGCACACAGGCTGGCAGCTTTACCTGCTCGGCATACACCTTTGTTAAGGCCAGATATATGCAAATCAGCTAATGAGTGATGTCCTGCAGCACGGCATGGGGCACGATCACTGCAAGGCAATGGATGTGCTGAAGTTACCCAGCTGCTAGGAGGCCTGAGGCGTCTCAATCCATAGAGCTCCTCTGCAGCAGGGACGGCAATCCCGGGGGCTGCGGGCACAAACACACGGGCACAATCCAACGGCACCGAGGAGGGGCGGCAGCTAATGATGAGTGCACGCCGCTGATCACATACTTCCCAGGGAGACGATAGCAAAGAAATCCGCGGGAGGAGACGACAAACTGGATCCAGAGCTCACCATTGTATCGAGGGGAGAACGAAGTCTGCACGCCCGGCCGCAGATACCGCACACAGATACCGCACACAGCCCTGTGAGACGAGCGTCCTCCGCCTACCGCAGCCACCGCCGGATTGTGTGAGCCAAAGAGGAGCCCGCACGCCAGCTACATGTGACCCCCAGAAACCATGACAACCATCATCTCTAAGTGGTCGCTTCTACTATCCAGCAGCCATAGCGCGGGGGTCTGTAGAAGGGCGAGGACGTGGTCACATCTGTGTGACTGGTTTAGCATGACATAGGAATGGCCGTACACTTTACCATATCATGACAGGGGAATGGCCGTACACTTTATTACCATATCATGACAGGGGAATGGCCGTACACTTTATTACCATATCATGACATAGGAATGGCCATACACTTTATTACCATATCATGACATAGGAATGGCCGTACACTTTATTACCATATCATGACATAGGAATGGCCGTACACTTTATTACCATATCATGACATAGGAATGGCCATACACTTTACCATATCATGACTGGGGAATGGCCGTACACTTTATTACCATATCATGACAGGAATGGCCATACACTGTATTACCATATCATGACAGGGGAATGGCCATACACTTTATTACCATATCATGACAGGAATGGCCATACACTGTATTACCATATCATGACAGGGGAATGGCCATACACTTTATTACCATATCATGACATAGGAATGGCCATACACTGTATTACCATATCATGACAGGGGAATGGCCATACACTTTATTACCATATCATGACAGGAATGGCTGTACACTTTATTACCATATCATGACATAGGAATGGCCATACACTGTATTACCATATCATGACAGGGGAATGGCCGTACACTTTATTACCATATCATGACAGGAATGGCCATACACTGTATTACCATATCATGACAGGGGAATGGCCGTACACTTTATTACCATATCATGACAGGAATGGCCATACACTGTATTACCATATCATGACAGGGGAATGGCCGTACACTTTATTACCATATCATGACAGGAATGGCCATACACTGTATTACCATATCATGACAGGGGAATGGCCATACACTTTATTACCATATCATGACAGGAATGGCCATACACTGTATTACCATATCATGACAGGGGAATGGCCATACACTTTATTACCATATCATGACATAGGAATGGCCATACACTGTATTACCATATCATGACAGGGGAATGGCCATACACTTTATTACCATATCATGACAGGAATGGCTGTACACTTTATTACCATATCATGACATAGGAATGGCCATACACTGTATTACCATATCATGACAGGGGAATGGCCGTACACTTTATTACCATATCATGACAGGAATGGCCATACACTGTATTACCATATCATGACAGGGGAATGGCCGTACACTTTATTACCATATCATGACAGGAATGGCCATACACTGTATTACCATATCATGACAGGGGAATGGCCATACACTTTATTACCATATCATGACAGGAATGGCCATACACTGTATTACCATATCATGACAGGGGAATGGCCATACACTTTATTACCATATCATGACATAGGAATGGCCATACACTGTATTACCATATCATGACAGGGGAATGGCCATACACTTTATTACCATATCATGACAGGAATGGCTGTACACTTTATTACCATATCATGACATAGGAATGGCCATACACTGTATTACCATATCATGACAGGGGAATGGCCGTACACTTTATTACCATATCATGACAGGAATGGCCATACACTGTATTACCATATCATGACAGGGGAATGGCCGTACACTTTATTACCATATCATGACAGGAATGGCCATACACTGTATTACCATATCATGACAGGGGAATGGCCGTACACTTTATTACCATATCATGACAGGAATGGCCATACACTGTATTACCATATCATGACAGGGGAATGGCCATACACTTTATTACCATATCATGACAGGAATGGCCATACACTGTATTACCATATCATGACAGGGGAATGGCCATACACTTTATTACCATATCATGACATAGGAATGGCCATACACTGTATTACCATATCATGACAGGGGAATGGCCATACACTTTATTACCATATCATGACAGGAATGGCTGTACACTTTATTACCATATCATGACATAGGAATGGCCATACACTGTATTACCATATCATGACAGGGGAATGGCCGTACACTTTATTACCATATCATGACAGGAATGGCCATACACTGTATTACCATATCATGACAAGGGAATGGCCATACACTTTATTACCATATCATGACATAGGAATGGCCATACACTGTATTACCATATCATGACAGGGGAATGGCCATACACTTTATTACCATATCATGACAGGAATGGCTGTACACTTTATTACCATATCATGACATAGGAATGGCCATACACTGTATTACCATATCATGACAGGGGAATGGCCATACACTTTATTACCATATCATGACAGGAATGGCTGTACACTTTATTACCATATCATGACATAGGAATGGCCATACACTGTATTACCATATCATGACAGGGGAATGGCCATACACTTTATTACCATATCATGACATAGGAATGGCCGTACACTTTACCATATCATGACATAGGAATGGCCATACACTGTATTACCATATCATGACAGGGGAATGGCCATACACTTTATTACCATATCATGACAGGGGAATGGCCGTACACTTTATTACCATATCAGGAATGGCCGTACACTTTATTACCATATCATGACAGGAATGGCTGTACACTTTATTACCATATCATGACATAGGAATGGCCGTACACTTTATTACCATATCATGACATAGGAATGGCCATACACTGTATTACCATATCATGACAGGAGAATGGCCATACACTTTATTACCATATCATGACAGGAATGGCTGTACACTTTATTACCATATCAGGAATGGCCGTACACTTTATTACCATATCATGACAGGAATGGCTGTACACTTTATTACCATATCATGACATAGGAATGGCCGTACACTTTATTACCATATCATGACATAGGAATGGCCATACACTGTATTACCATATCATGACAGGGGAATGGCCATACACTTTATTACCATATCATGACAGGAATGGCTGTACACTTTATTACCATATCATGACATAGGAATGGCCGTACACTTTACCATATCATGACATAGGAATGGCCATACACTGTATTACCATATCATGACAGGGGAATGCCCATACACTTTATTACCATATCATGACAGGGGAATGGCCGTACACTTTATTACCATATCAGGAATGGCCGTACACTTTATTACCATATCATGACAGGAATGGCTGTACACTTTATTACCATATCATGACATAGGAATGGCCGTACACTTTATTACCATATCATGACATAGGAATGGCCATACACTGTATTACCATATCATGACTGGGGAATGGCCGTACACTTTATTACCATATCATGACAGGAATGGCTGTACACTTTATTACCATATCATGACATAGGAATGGCCATACACTGTATTACCATATCATGACAGGGGGAATGGCCATACACTTTATTACCATATCATGACAGGAATGGCTGTACACTTTATTACCATATCATGACATAGGAATGGCCGTACACTTTACCATATCATGACATAGGAATGGCCATACACTGTATTACCATATCATGACAGGGGAATGGCCATACACTTTATTACCATATCATGACAGGGGAATGGCCGTACACTTTATTACCATATCAGGAATGGCCGTACACTTTATTACCATATCATGACAGGAATGGCTGTACACTTTATTACCATATCATGACATAGGAATGGCCGTACACTTTATTACCATATCATGACATAGGAATGGCCATACACTGTATTACCATATCATGACAGGGGAATGGCCATACACTTTATTACCATATCATGACAGGAATGGCTGTACACTTTATTACCATATCATGACATAGGAATGGCCGTACACTTTACCATATCATGACATAGGAATGGCCATACACTGTATTACCATATCATGACAGGGGAATGGCCATACACTGTATTACCATATCATGACAGGGGAATGGCCATACACTTTATTACCATATCATGACAGGGGAATGGCCGTACACTTTATTACCATATCAGGAATGGCCGTACACTTTATTACCATATCATGACAGGAATGGCTGTACACTTTATTACCATATCATGACATAGGAATGGCCGTACACTTTATTACCATATCATGACATAGGAATGGCCATACACTGTATTACCATATCATGACTGGGGAATGGCCGTACACTTTATTACCATATCATGACAGGAATGGCTGTACACTTTATTACCATATCATGACATAGGAATGGCCATACACTGTATTACCATATCATGACAGGGGAATGGCCATACACTTTATTACCATATCATGACAGGAATGGCTGTACACTTTATTACCATATCATGACATAGGAATGGCCGTACACTTTACCATATCATGACATAGGAATGGCCATACACTGTATTACCATATCATGACAGGGGAATGGCCATACACTTTATTACCATATCATGACAGGGGAATGGCCGTACACTTTATTACCATATCAGGAATGGCCGTACACTTTATTACCATATCATGACAGGAATGGCTGTACACTTTATTACCATATCATGACATAGGAATGGCCGTACACTTTATTACCATATCATGACATAGGAATGGCCATACACTGTATTACCATATCATGACAGGGGAATGGCCATACACTTTATTACCATATCATGACAGGGGAATGGCCATACACTGTATTACCATATCATGACATAGGAATGGCCATACACTGTATTACCATATCATGACAGGGGAATGGCCATACACTGTATTACCATATCATGACAGGGGAATGGCCATACACTTTATTACCATATCATGACATAGGAATGGCCATACACTGTATTACCATATCATGACTGGGGAATGGCCGTACACTTTATTACCATATCATGACAGGAATGGCTGTACACTTTATTACCATATCATGACATAGGAATGGCCATACACTGTATTACCATATCATGACTGGGGAATGGCCGTACACTTTATTACCATATCATGACAGGAATGGCTGTACACTTTATTACCATATCATGACATAGGAATGGCCATACACTGTATTACCATATCATGACAGGGGAATGGCCATACACTTTATTACCATATCATGACAGGAATGGCTGTACACTTTATTACCATATCATGACATAGGAATGGCCATACACTGTATTACCATATCATGACAGGGGAATGGCCATACACTTTATTACCATATCATGACAGGAATGGCTGTACACTTTATTACCATATCATGACATAGGAATGGCCATACACTGTATTACCATATCATGACAGGGGAATGGCCATACACTTTATTACCATATCATGACATAGGAATGGCCGTACACTTTACCATATCATGACATAGGAATGGCCATACACTGTATTACCATATCATGACAGGGGAATGGCCATACACTTTATTACCATATCATGACAGGGGAATGGCCGTACACTTTATTACCATATCAGGAATGGCCGTACACTTTATTACCATATCATGACAGGAATGGCTGTACACTTTATTACCATATCATGACATAGGAATGGCCGTACACTTTATTACCATATCATGACATAGGAATGGCCATACACTGTATTACCATATCATGACAGGAGAATGGCCATACACTTTATTACCATATCATGACAGGAATGGCTGTACACTTTATTACCATATCAGGAATGGCCGTACACTTTATTACCATATCATGACAGGAATGGCTGTACACTTTATTACCATATCATGACATAGGAATGGCCGTACACTTTATTACCATATCATGACATAGGAATGGCCATACACTGTATTACCATATCATGACAGGGGAATGGCCATACACTTTATTACCATATCATGACAGGAATGGCTGTACACTTTATTACCATATCATGACATAGGAATGGCCGTACACTTTACCATATCATGACATAGGAATGGCCATACACTGTATTACCATATCATGACAGGGGAATGCCCATACACTTTATTACCATATCATGACAGGGGAATGGCCGTACACTTTATTACCATATCAGGAATGGCCGTACACTTTATTACCATATCATGACAGGAATGGCTGTACACTTTATTACCATATCATGACATAGGAATGGCCGTACACTTTATTACCATATCATGACATAGGAATGGCCATACACTGTATTACCATATCATGACTGGGGAATGGCCGTACACTTTATTACCATATCATGACAGGAATGGCTGTACACTTTATTACCATATCATGACATAGGAATGGCCATACACTGTATTACCATATCATGACAGGGGAATGGCCATACACTTTATTACCATATCATGACAGGAATGGCTGTACACTTTATTACCATATCATGACATAGGAATGGCCGTACACTTTACCATATCATGACATAGGAATGGCCATACACTGTATTACCATATCATGACAGGGGAATGGCCATACACTTTATTACCATATCATGACAGGGGAATGGCCGTACACTTTATTACCATATCAGGAATGGCCGTACACTTTATTACCATATCATGACAGGAATGGCTGTACACTTTATTACCATATCATGACATAGGAATGGCCGTACACTTTATTACCATATCATGACATAGGAATGGCCATACACTGTATTACCATATCATGACAGGGGAATGGCCATACACTTTATTACCATATCATGACAGGAATGGCTGTACACTTTATTACCATATCATGACATAGGAATGGCCGTACACTTTACCATATCATGACATAGGAATGGCCATACACTGTATTACCATATCATGACAGGGGAATGGCCATACACTGTATTACCATATCATGACAGGGGAATGGCCATACACTTTATTACCATATCATGACAGGGGAATGGCCGTACACTTTATTACCATATCAGGAATGGCCGTACACTTTATTACCATATCATGACAGGAATGGCTGTACACTTTATTACCATATCATGACATAGGAATGGCCGTACACTTTATTACCATATCATGACATAGGAATGGCCATACACTGTATTACCATATCATGACTGGGGAATGGCCGTACACTTTATTACCATATCATGACAGGAATGGCTGTACACTTTATTACCATATCATGACATAGGAATGGCCATACACTGTATTACCATATCATGACAGGGGAATGGCCATACACTTTATTACCATATCATGACAGGAATGGCTGTACACTTTATTACCATATCATGACATAGGAATGGCCGTACACTTTACCATATCATGACATAGGAATGGCCATACACTGTATTACCATATCATGACAGGGGAATGGCCATACACTTTATTACCATATCATGACAGGGGAATGGCCGTACACTTTATTACCATATCAGGAATGGCCGTACACTTTATTACCATATCATGACAGGAATGGCTGTACACTTTATTACCATATCATGACATAGGAATGGCCGTACACTTTATTACCATATCATGACATAGGAATGGCCATACACTGTATTACCATATCATGACAGGGGAATGGCCATACACTTTATTACCATATCATGACAGGGGAATGGCCATACACTGTATTACCATATCATGACATAGGAATGGCCATACACTGTATTACCATATCATGACAGGGGAATGGCCATACATTGTATTACCATATCATGACAGGGGAATGGCCATACACTTTATTACCATATCATGACATAGGAATGGCCATAGACTGTATTACCATATCATGACTGGGGAATGGCCGTACACTTTATTACCATATCATGACAGGAATGGCTGTACACTTTATTACCATATCATGACATAGGAATGGCCATACACTGTATTACCATATCATGACTGGGGAATGGCCGTACACTTTATTACCATATCATGACAGGAATGGCTGTACACTTTATTACCATATCATGACATAGGAATGGCCATACACTGTATTACCATATCATGACAGGGGAATGGCCATACACTTTATTACCATATCATGACAGGAATGGCTGTACACTTTATTACCATATCATGACATAGGAATGGCCATACACTGTATTACCATATCATGACAGGGGAATGGCCATACACTTTATTACCATATCATGACAGGAATGGCTGTACACTTTATTACCATATCATGACATAGGAATGGCCATACACTGTATTACCATATCATGACAGGGGAATGGCCATACACTTTATTACCATATCATGACATAGGAATGGCCGTACACTTTACCATATCATGACATAGGAATGGCCATACACTGTATTACCATATCATGACAGGGGAATGGCCATACACTTTATTACCATATCATGACAGGGGAATGGCCGTACACTTTATTACCATATCAGGAATGGCCGTACACTTTATTACCATATCATGACAGGAATGGCTGTACACTTTATTACCATATCATGACATAGGAATGGCCGTACACTTTATTACCATATCATGACATAGGAATGGCCATACACTGTATTACCATATCATGACAGGAGAATGGCCATACACTTTATTACCATATCATGACAGGAATGGCTGTACACTTTATTACCATATCAGGAATGGCCGTACACTTTATTACCATATCATGACAGGAATGGCTGTACACTTTATTACCATATCATGACATAGGAATGGCCGTACACTTTATTACCATATCATGACATAGGAATGGCCATACACTGTATTACCATATCATGACAGGGGAATGGCCATACACTTTATTACCATATCATGACAGGAATGGCTGTACACTTTATTACCATATCATGACATAGGAATGGCCGTACACTTTACCATATCATGACATAGGAATGGCCATACACTGTATTACCATATCATGACAGGGGAATGCCCATACACTTTATTACCATATCATGACAGGGGAATGGCCGTACACTTTATTACCATATCAGGAATGGCCGTACACTTTATTACCATATCATGACAGGAATGGCTGTACACTTTATTACCATATCATGACATAGGAATGGCCGTACACTTTATTACCATATCATGACATAGGAATGGCCATACACTGTATTACCATATCATGACTGGGGAATGGCCGTACACTTTATTACCATATCATGACAGGAATGGCTGTACACTTTATTACCATATCATGACATAGGAATGGCCATACACTGTATTACCATATCATGACAGGGGAATGGCCATACACTTTATTACCATATCATGACAGGAATGGCTGTACACTTTATTACCATATCATGACATAGGAATGGCCGTACACTTTACCATATCATGACATAGGAATGGCCATACACTGTATTACCATATCATGACAGGGGAATGGCCATACACTTTATTACCATATCATGACAGGGGAATGGCCGTACACTTTATTACCATATCAGGAATGGCCGTACACTTTATTACCATATCATGACAGGAATGGCTGTACACTTTATTACCATATCATGACATAGGAATGGCCGTACACTTTATTACCATATCATGACATAGGAATGGCCATACACTGTATTACCATATCATGACAGGGGAATGGCCATACACTTTATTACCATATCATGACAGGAATGGCTGTACACTTTATTACCATATCATGACATAGGAATGGCCGTACACTTTACCATATCATGACATAGGAATGGCCATACACTGTATTACCATATCATGACAGGGGAATGGCCATACACTGTATTACCATATCATGACAGGGGAATGGCCATACACTTTATTACCATATCATGACAGGGGAATGGCCGTACACTTTATTACCATATCAGGAATGGCCGTACACTTTATTACCATATCATGACAGGAATGGCTGTACACTTTATTACCATATCATGACATAGGAATGGCCGTACACTTTATTACCATATCATGACATAGGAATGGCCATACACTGTATTACCATATCATGACTGGGGAATGGCCGTACACTTTATTACCATATCATGACAGGAATGGCTGTACACTTTATTACCATATCATGACATAGGAATGGCCATACACTGTATTACCATATCATGACAGGGGAATGGCCATACACTTTATTACCATATCATGACAGGAATGGCTGTACACTTTATTACCATATCATGACATAGGAATGGCCGTACACTTTACCATATCATGACATAGGAATGGCCATACACTGTATTACCATATCATGACAGGGGAATGGCCATACACTTTATTACCATATCATGACAGGGGAATGGCCGTACACTTTATTACCATATCAGGAATGGCCGTACACTTTATTACCATATCATGACAGGAATGGCTGTACACTTTATTACCATATCATGACATAGGAATGGCCGTACACTTTATTACCATATCATGACATAGGAATGGCCGTACACTTTATTACCATATCATGACATAGGAATGGCCATACACTGTATTACCATATCATGACAGGGGAATGGCCATACACTTTATTACCATATCATGACAGGAATGGCTGTACACTTTATTACCATATCATGACATAGGAATGGCCGTACACTTTACCATATCATGACATAGGAATGGCCATACACTGTATTACCATATCATGACAGGGGAATGGCCATACACTTTATTACCATATCATGACAGGGGAATGGCCGTACACTTTATTACCATATCAGGAATGGCCGTACACTTTATTACCATATCATGACATAGGAATGGCCATACACTGTATTACCATATCATGACAGGGGAATGGCCATACACTTTATTACCATATCATGACAGGAATGGCTGTACACTTTATTACCATATCATGACATAGGAATGGCCGTACACTTTACCATATCATGACATAGGAATGGCCATACACTGTATTACCATATCATGACAGGGGAATGGCCATACACTTTATTACCATATCATGACAGGGGAATGGCCGTACACTTTATTACCATATCAGGAATGGCCGTACACTTTATTACCATATCATGACAGGAATGGCTGTACACTTTATTACCATATCATGACATAGGAATGGCCGTACACTTTATTACCATATCATGACATAGGAATGGCTGTACACTTTATTACCATATCATGACATAGGAATGGCCATACACTTTACCATATCATGACATAGGAATGGCCATACACTGTATTACCATATCATGACAGGGGAATGGCCATACACTTTATTACCATATCATGACAGGGGAATGGCCGTACACTTTATTACCTTATCAGGAATGGCCGTACACTTTATTACCATATCATGACAGGAATGGCTGTACACTTTATTACCATATCATGACATAGGAATGGCTGTACACTTTATTACCATATCATGACATAGGAATGGCCGTACACTTTATTACCATATCATGACAGGGGAATAGCCATACACTTTATTACCATATCAGGAATGGCCGTACACTTTATTACCATATCATGACAGGAATGGCTGTACACTGTATTACCATATCATGACATAGGAATGGCCATACACTTTATTACCATATTATGACAAAGGAATGGCCATACACTTTATTAACATATCATGACAGGGGAATTACCATACACTTTATTACCATATCATGACAGGGGAATGGCCATACACTTTATTACCATATCATGACAGGGGAATGGCCGTACACTTTATTACCTTATCAGGAATGGCCGTACACTTTATTACCATATCATGACAAGAATGGCTGTACACTTTATTACCATATCATGACATAGGAATGGCCGCACACTTTATTACCATATCATGACAGGGGAATGGCCATACACTTTATTACCATATCAGGAATGGCTGTACACTTTATTACCATATCATGACAGGAATGGCTGTACACTTTATTACCATATCATGACATAGGAATGTCTGTACACTTTATTACCATATCATGACAGGGGAATGGCCATACACTTTATTACCATATCAGGAATGGCCGTACACTTTATTACCATATCATGACAGGAATGGCTGTACACTGTATTACCATATCATGACATAGGAATGGCCATACACTTTATTACCATATCATGACATAGGAATGGGCATACACTTTATTACCATATCATGACAGGGGAATGGCCATACACTGTATTACCATATCATGACATAGGAAAGGCCGTACACTTTATTATCATATCATGACATAGGAATGGCCATACACTTTATTACCATATCATGACATAGGAATGGCCATACACTTTATTACCATATCATGACATAGGAATGGCTGTACACTTTATTACCATATCATGACATAGGAATGGGCATACACTTTATTACCATATCATGACATAGAAATGGCCATACACTTTATTACCATATCATGACATAGGAATGGCTGTACACTTTATTACCATATCATGACAGGGGAATGGCCATACACTTTATTTCCATATCAGGAATGGCCGTACACTTTATTACCATATCATGACAGGAATGGCTGTACACTTTATTACCATATCATGACATAGGAATGGCTGTACACTTTATTACCATATCATGACATAGGAATGGCCGCACACTTTATTACCATATCATGACAGGGGAATGGCCATACACTTTATTACCATATCAGGAATGGCCGTACACTTTATTACCATATCATGACAGGAATGGCTGTACACTTTATTACCATATCATGACATAGGAATGGCTGTACACTTTATTACCATATCATGACATAGGAATGGCCGTACACTTTATTACCATATCATGACAGGGGAATAGCCATACACTTTATTACCATATCATGACATAGGAATGGCCATACACTTTACCATATCATGACATAGGAATGGCCATACACTGTATTACCATATCATGACAGGGGAATGGCCATACACTTTATTACCATATCATGACAGGGGAATGGCCGTACACTTTATTACCTTATCAGGAATGGCCGTACACTTTATTACCATATCATGACAGGAATGGCTGTACACTTTATTACCATATCATGACATAGGAATGGCCGTACACTTTACCATATCATGACATAGGAATGGCCATACACTGTATTACCATATCATGACAGGGGAATGGCCATACACTTTATTACCATATCATGACAGGGGAATAGCCGTACACTTTATTACCATATCAGGAATGGCCGTACACTTTATTACCATATCATGACAGGAATGGCTGTACACTTTATTACCATATCATGACATAGGAATGGCCGTACACTTTATTACCATATCATGACATAGGAATGGCTGTACACTTTATTACCATATCATGACATAGGAATGGCCATACACTTTACCATATCATGACATAGGAATGGCCATACACTGTATTACCATATCATGACAGGGGAATGGCCATACACTTTATTACCATATCATGACAGGGGAATGGCCGTACACTTTATTACCTTATCAGGAATGGCCGTACACTTTATTACCATATCATGACAGGAATGGCTGTACACTTTATTACCATATCATGACATAGGAATGGCTGTACACTTTATTACCATATCATGACATAGGAATGGCCGTACACTTTATTACCATATCATGACAGGGGAATAGCCATACACTTTATTACCATATCAGGAATGGCCGTACACTTTATTACCATATCATGACAGGAATGGCTGTACACTGTATTACCATATCATGACATAGGAATGGCCATACACTTTATTACCATATTATGACAAAGGAATGGCCATACACTTTATTAACATATCATGACAGGGGAATTACCATACACTTTATTACCATATCATGACAGGGGAATGGCCATACACTTTATTACCATATCATGACAGGGGAATGGCCGTACACTTTATTACCTTATCAGGAATGGCCGTACACTTTATTACCATATCATGACAAGAATGGCTGTACACTTTATTACCATATCATGACATAGGAATGGCCGCACACTTTATTACCATATCATGACAGGGGAATGGCCATACACTTTATTACCATATCAGGAATGGCTGTACACTTTATTACCATATCATGACAGGAATGGCTGTACACTTTATTACCATATCATGACATAGGAATGTCTGTACACTTTATTACCATATCATGACAGGGGAATAGCCATACACTTTATTACCATATCAGGAATGGCCGTACACTTTATTACCATATCATGACAGGAATGGCTGTACACTGTATTACCATATCATGACATAGGAATGGCCATACACTTTATTACCATATCATGACATAGGAATGGGCATACACTTTATTACCATATCATGACAGGGGAATGGCCATACACTGTATTACCATATCATGACATAGGAAAGGCCGTACACTTTATTATCATATCATGACATAGGAATGGCCATACACTTTATTACCATATCATGACATAGGAATGGCCATACACTTTATTACCATATCATGACATAGGAATGGCTGTACACTTTATTACCATATCATGACATAGGAATGGGCATACACTTTATTACCATATCATGACATAGAAATGGCCATACACTTTATTACCATATCATGACATAGGAATGGCTGTACACTTTATTACCATATCATGACAGGGGAATGGCCATACACTTTATTTCCATATCAGGAATGGCCGTACACTTTATTACCATATCATGACAGGAATGGCTGTACACTTTATTACCATATCATGACATAGGAATGGCTGTACACTTTATTACCATATCATGACATAGGAATGGCCGCACACTTTATTACCATATCATGACAGGGGAATGGCCATACACTTTATTACCATATCAGGAATGGCCGTACACTTTATTACCATATCATGACAGGAATGGCTGTACACTTTATTACCATATCATGACATAGGAATGGCTGTACACTTTATTACCATATCATGACATAGTAATGGCCGTACACTTTATTACCATATCATGACAGGGGAATAGCCATACACTTTATTACCATATCATGACATAGGAATGGCCATACACTTTACCATATCATGACATAGGAATGGCCATACACTGTATTACCATATCATGACAGGGGAATGGCCATACACTTTATTACCATATCATGACAGGGGAATGGCCGTACACTTTATTACCTTATCAGGAATGGCCGTACACTTTATTACCATATCATGACAGGAATGGCTGTACACTTTATTACCATATCATGACATAGGAATGGCTGTACACTTTATTACCATATCATGACATAGGAATGGCCGTACACTTTATTACCATATCATGACAGGGGAATAGCCATACACTTTATTACCATATCAGGAATGGCCGTACACTTTATTACCATATCATGACAGGAATGGCTGTACACTGTATTACCATATCATGACATAGGAATGGCCATACACTTTATTACCATATCATGACAGGGGAATTGCCATACACTTTATTACCATATCATGACAGGGGAATGGCCATACACTTTATTACCATATAATGACAGGGGAATGGCCGTACACTTTATTACCTTATCAGGAATGGCCGTACACTTTATTACCATATCATGACAGGAATGGCTGTACACTTTATTACCATATCATGACATAGGAATGGCCGTACACTTTATTACCATATCATGACATAGGAATGGCCGTACACTTTATTACCATATCATGACATAGGAATGGCCGTACACTTTATTACCATATCATGACATAGGAATGGCCGTACACTTTATTACCATATCATGACATAGGAATGGCCGTACACTTTATTACCATATCATGACATAGGAATGGCCGTACACTTTATTACCATATCATGACATAGGAATGGCCATACACTTTACCATATCATGACATAGGAATGGCCATACACTGTATTACCATATCATGACAGGGGAATGGCCATACACTTTATTACCATATCATGACAGGGGAATGGCCGTACACTTTATTACCTTATCAGGAATGGCCGTACACTTTATTACCATATCATGACAGGAATGGCTGTACACTTTATTACCATATCATGACATAGGAATGGCTGTACACTTTATTACCATATCATGACATAGGAATGGCCGTACACTTTATTACCATATCATGACAGGGGAATAGCCATACACTTTATTACCATATCAGGAATGGCCGTACACTTTATTACCATA
Organism: Anomaloglossus baeobatrachus; assembly: GCF_048569485.1. Lineage (NCBI taxonomy): Eukaryota > Metazoa > Chordata > Amphibia > Anura > Aromobatidae > Anomaloglossus > Anomaloglossus baeobatrachus. The sequence goes on from NC_134356.1 coordinate 369,095,080, forward strand.
TCATGACAGGAATGGCTGTACACTGTATTACCATATCATGACATAGGAATGGCCATACACTTTATTACCATATTATGACAAAGGAATGGCCATACACTTTATTATCATATCATGACAGGGGAATTGCCATACACTTTATTACCATATCATGACAGGGGAATGGCCATACACTTTATTACCATATCATGACAGGGGAATGGCCGTACACTTTATTAACTTATCAGGAATGGCCGTACACTTTATTACCATATCATGACAAGAATGGCTGTACACTTTATTACCATATCATGACATAGGAATGGCCGCACACTTTATTACCATATCATGACAGGGGAATGGCCATACACTTTATTACCATATCAGGAATGGCCGTACACTTTATTACCATATCATGACAGGAATGGCTGTACACTTTATTACCATATCATGACATAGGAATGTCTGTACACTTTATTACCATATCATGACAGGGGAATAGCCATACACTTTATTACCATATCAGGAATGGCTGTACACTGTATTACCATATCATGACATAGGAATGGCCATACACTTTATTACCATATCATGACATAGGAATGGCCATACACTTTATTACCATATCATGACAGGGGAATGGCCATACACTGTATTATCATATCATGACATAGGAAAGGCCGTACACTTTATTATCATATCATGACATAGGAATGGCCATACACTTTATTACCATATCATGACATAGGAATGGCCATACACTTTATTACCATATCATGACATAGGAATGGCTGTACACTTTATTACCATATCATGACATAGGAATGGGCATACACTTTATTACCATATCATGACATAGAAATGGCCATACACTTTATTACCATATCATGACATAGGAATGGCTGTACACTTTATTACCATATCATGACAGGGGAATGGCCATACACTTTATTTCCATATCAGGAATGGCCGTACACTTTATTACCATATCATGACAGGAATGGCTGTACACTTTATTACCATATCATGACATAGGAATGGCTGTACACTTTATTACCATATCATGACAGGGGAATGGCCATACACTTTATTACCATATCAGGAATGGCCGTACACTTTATTACCATATCATGACAGGAATGGCTGTACACTTTATTACCATATCATGACATAGGAATGGCTGTACACTTTATTACCATATCATGACATAGGAATGGCCGTACACTTTATTACCATATCATGACAGGAATGGCTGTACACTTTATTACCATATCATGACATAGGAATGGCTGTACACTTTCTTACCATATCATGACATAGGAATGGCCGTACACTTTATTACCATATCATGACAGGGGAATAGCCATACACTTTATTACCATATCATGACATAGGAATGGCCATACACTTTATTACCATATCATGACATAGGAATGGCCATACACTTTATTACCATATCATGACATAGGAATGGCTGTACACTTTATTACCATATCATGACATAGGAATGGGCATACACTTTATTACCATATCATGACAATGAAATGGCCATACACTTTATTACCATATCATGACATAGGAATGGCTGTACACTTTATTACCATATCATGACAGGGGAATGGCCATACACTTTATTTCCATATCAGGAATGGCCGTACACTTTATTACCATATCATGACAGGAATGGCTGTACACTTTATTACCATATCATGACATAGGAATGGCTGTACACTTTATTACCATATCATGACATAGGAATGGCCGCACACTTTATTACCATATCATGACAGGGGAATGGCCATACACTTTATTACCATATCAGGAATGGCCGTACACTTTATTACCATATCATGACAGGAATGGCTGTACACTTTATTACCATATCATGACATAGGAATGGCTGTACACTTTATTACCATATCATGACATAGGAATGGCCGTACACTTTATTACCATATCATGACAGGGGAATAGCCATACACTTTATTACCATATCAGGAATGGCCGTACACTTTATTACCATATCATGACAGGAATGGCTGTACACTGTATTACCATATCATGACATAGGAATGGCCATACACTTTATTACCATATCATGACATAGGAATGGCCATACACTTTATTACCATATCATGACAGGGGAATGGCCATACACTGTATTACCATATCATGACATAGGAAAGGCCGTACACTTTATTATCATATCATGACATAGGAATGGCCATACACTTTATTACCATATCATGACATAGGAATGGCCATACACTTTATTACCATATCATGACATAGGAATGGCTGTACACTTTATTACCATATCATGACATAGGAATGGCCGTACACTTTATTACCATATCATGACATAGGAATGGGCATACACTTTATTACCATATCATGACATAGGAATGGCTGTACACTTTATTACCATATCATGACAGGGGAATGGCCATACACTTTATTACCATATCAGGAATGGCCGTACACTTTATTACCATATCATGACAGGAATGGCTGTACACTTTATTACCATATCATGACATAGGAATGGCCGTACACTTTATTACCATACCATGACATAGGAATGGCCGTACACTTTACCATATCATGACATAGGAATGGCTGTACACTTTATTACCATATCATGACATAGGAATGGCCATACACTTTATTACCATATCATGACAGGGGAATGGCCATACACTTTATTCCCATATCATGACAGGAATGGGTGTACACTTTATTACCATATCATGACAGGGGAATGGCCATACACTGTATTACCATATCATGACATAGGAATGGCCGTACACTTTATTACCATATCATGACATAGGAATGGCTGTACACTTTATTACCATATCATGACATAGGAGTGGCTGTACACTTCATTACCATATCATGACAGGGGAATTGCCATACACTTTATTACCATATCATGACAGAAGGATGGTCATATACTTTATTATCATTACATGACAGTAGAATGGCCATACACCTATTATAACAGGAGAAGGGTCACATACTTTATCACCATATTATGACAGGACATGGGTCATATACGAGGGGCTGCTGATAAGTCTTTGGCTTTGTGATCTTTTTTTGTTTCTATGGTAATGAATGTTACATCACAGCCTTATATGTCTAATACATGGTTTCAAAATGTTGTGTTTGTTGCTTATGGCAATAATGTTCTACAAACGCAGGAACACAAAATGGCGGAGTCTAATGCAATATTCACACCAATTGAGAGCAGAGGAGTGATGAAATTATTGTTTATGCAAGGAAAGTCCGAGAAGGATTTTCATAGTGATATGTCACAGACATTGGGGGATCAGTGCCCTTCATATTCCACAGTTAAGAACTAGGTTGCCAAATATAAAACGGGCCACTTCAGCACCAATGATGAGGAACATCCTGGACGACCGAGAGTGGTTGTTGTTCCGGAGATCGTCGATGCTGCGCACAACCTCATACTGGACAATCGACAAATTTCAGCTAAAGCAATAGCCGACATGATGGGGATTTCCTATGAACGTGTTTGTATCATTATCCATGAACATTTGGACATGAGGAAGCTATCTGCAAAATGGGTCCTCAAATGTTTGACAACAGATCAGAGACGCATGTGAGTGAAAACTTCCCAGTCCATTTCTCAGCATTTCTGGACTTATAATAAGAACTTCCTGGAGGGACTGGTCACTATGGATGAGACCTGGATTTATTTGTATGACCCTGAAAACAAAGAGCAGTCAAAAGAGTTGAGGCACAGTGGTTCTCCACATCCAAAGAAGTGCAGGGTGCAAAAATCAGCCACTAAGGTGATGGCGTCTGTGTTCTGGGATAAGGAGGGTGTGCTGCTAGTGGACTACCTTCAGAATGGTTCCACAATAAATGCAAGGTATTACATTGAACTTTTGGACCAATTGAAGGCAGCTCTGAAGGCCAAAAAGCGCGGCAAGCTGTCCAAAGCAATCTTGTTCCTGCAATCTTGTTCTCTTGCTTGGTCTTCCAGACTTTATCTTGATGTCCACTGTTCGTTTTAACTGCTATTTCTTAATTACATTTCAAACTGAGGAAAGGGCAATTTGAAAACACTTTGTTATCTTCTTATAGCCTTCTCCTGTTTTGTGGGCCTCCACCATTTTCAGAGTTAAAGGCAGCTGCTTAGAAGAACCCATGACTGCTGTTTTTTGGCACAAAGTTAGAGGAGGCAGGCTTTAATAAAGCTGTGAAATTTGTATCACCTGGCATTTCCTAATGATGACAGTGAACAAGCCATATCCTTAACAGGCTAATTAAGATCTGCAAGCTTGGCCAAAGTTATCTGAGCACACAAATCCTAAAAGGTACCCAAACTTTTTATTTTGCCCATTTTCCTTTTTGTAATTTTTAAAATGTAAAAGATGAAACTTTATATATATATATTTTGCCTAAAATACAAAGGAAATGTGTCATCTCTAACTTTATACCTTTGAAGGATCATTTTATCTTCAACTTGCATAATTGTTCACAATAACAGTAATTTTGACCAGGGGCGCCCAAACTTTTACATGCAACTGTACATGGTTGCCAGTTGAAAATAAAATTCTGGACAATCCCTTAAATATGGGACACTTTTTTCCTGTCTTTAAAATTTTTTTGATACGTCCGTGATTTTTTTGAAGCATAAGAAACTTGTATAGATTATTATGACAAATAATTATAATCTTTTTTCAGTTCACAATGAATGAAGTTAGTATCTTCAAGTCAGAGTTATGGACTGTAGACATGTAGCACTTAAAATTGTAATGATTTATTATGGTTTTCTAATGTGTTAATAAAAAAAAAATTGTCGATCTGTGTTTTTTTTAAAAGCTTTCCAGAAAAAAATAAATCAAGTTGACAATTCCGACTTTGTAATGCTGGGCACTATCATTACAAAGCAGTGCCCCAATGGCCAATTCTAGAAGTCTATAATTTATTTTACCTAATTGAAAACTTGGGAAGCACCCCACTGTCCCCCCTCTCCCCTCAAAAAAGTAATTAGTTAGAAATCTGCCAAAAAAAATCTAAAATTCTCCTCTAGCTTAAATGGAACATATCAACAGCACTGAATAAACCACAGATATAAATTTATACAAGTATTGACTAAACCACACACAGTTATATAACAGCAATGACTTATAATTATATACTAACAGTAAATATACTATATTCATAATGTAACATGGTGACCGGTATGTATCACAGAAGTGATGTAAACCTGGATGTCCGTTTTGATACTTGTAGTGCCACGATTCTTGTCAGGGCTTTCCAGGGACAGGTTTTATAGATAGCTGGAGAGGCGCAGGTCTGGCTATCCACATGCCTCTTCCCATGGGTGTGTCTCATGTGTTAAGATGGAGACTGGTTGTTTGGCACATGTACAGTGTGTGGAGGTTTATGACCCCTCCATAAGGAACCTCAGAGAGAGGGGTTGTGTGTACTAATCGGGGTCAGTGAGTGGAGAGGGGGATACCTCCTCTTGGATACTCCTGAGAAAGGGTATCCAAACCTGTGCGAGCGTATCGTGACTTAAATGGACTGTATATCATATCTGTGTCCAGTGAAGCCAAACAAAATCTTGTGAGCGCTGTTTTTGTCCTGTTTAATAAACCGGCTGACCTTGTTAAGTAAGAAGTGGCTCTGTTGTTATGTTGTGGAGCAAGCAAGATGAGTAATCCCATTACAATAAATATATACCAGCAGTGAATATATCACACAGATAAATATATGTAGCAGTGAATAAAATGTACACCTAAATACGGAGTTTCCCAGAAAACAAGATTATTGATTTATTATATTATTTTTGCCACAATAAATGCTCTAGGGCTTATTTTTAGGGTAGACAGTATTTTTGGGGAAACACAACTAACTTTACCCCCAAAAGGAGACAGACATTCCCCAGGAGAATCGCACCTACCAGACTCCAGACATTTGTGTCGCTGTAAGGCCCACCTGCGTTTTAGAGCGGTCACTCTCCCTGTTAGCCAGAAGCAGGATCAGTTGCACAGAGTTAATGAGAACGGAGTGATACTGCGACCTGATGTGTTTGTGTGTCAGAGAGAAACGAGTGATACTGCAATCGGATGTGTGTATGTGTGTGTAAGAGCAGAGGGATACTGAACCTGATCTGTGTGTGTGATAGAGCAGAGGGATACTGGACTCGATGTGTGAGAGTGAGAGCAGAGGGATACTGAACCCAATTTGTTTGTGTGTGTGCGTGTGTGTGTGTGTGTGTGTGAGGAAGAGAGAGCAGAGGGATACTGGACTCGATGTGTGTGTGTGTGTGTGTGAGGAAGAGAGAGCAGAGGGATACTGGACTCGATGTGTGTGTGTGTGTGTGTGTGTGTGTGTGTGTGTGTGTGAGAGAGTAGAGAGATACTGGAACAGATGTGTGTGTGTGTGTGTGGGTGGGAGAGAGAGAGAGCAGAGGGATACTGGACTTCTGTGTGTGTCTGTGTGTGTGAGTAGAGAGATACTGGAAAAGGTGTGTGTGAGTATGTGTGTGTGTGTGTGTGTGTGTGTGAGTGAGAGAGCAGAGGGATACTGGACCCGATCTGTGTGTGTGTATGTGTTTGGGAGCAGAGGGATACTGGACCTGATCTGTGTGTGTGTGGGGTGGGGGGCGGGGGTATGTGAGTGTGTGAGTGGTGGAATATTGGACCCAATATGTGTCTGTGAGCGCAATGGCAGGGACCTGACAGTGATGCCAATCTCTGTGTCTGTGGTAATGCCCATCCACCATTGGCACTGCAAGCTGTAGTTGTTTGGGGACTTGTGAGTGTTAATTTTTTTTAGGGGGGTTGCTATCTCCTTTCTTTTGGGGCTCTCCTCTTTATTTTGGGTATTTCTGCTTTCTTTAATGAAGTGTCCTGCTGTGTTCTTTAACTTTTTTAACTGCCCGGACACTTCATTATTGAACCGCAACTAGGGCTTATTTTTGCAGTAGGACCTAAATGTTAAAGGTGCGGTTCACCCATATTCATTATTAGCCACAACGATATTATGTTGAGAAACAAGGTTTCTCTCAAATACCTTGTGTTGCCAATAGTGCCTGTGAGCGGCGCTATTGCGTACTCCTCTTCCTCATCGCCTGACCCCTGGGCTCCGTGACCTCGGGGATCCAGTGATGTCACCTCAACTTCCTGTTCACCTGGCATCAGTCACGGAGACTCTGTATCCAACTCTTCCAGTGGCCCTGTTGTCGGGTGGCACGCTGGGTAATAAGGGGTTAATACTAGCTTTGTTTTACTAGCTAGTATTAAGCCAGAGATTCTTAATGTCAGGCAAGTTTGACCCGACCATTAAGAATATCCAATAAAGGGTTAAAAAAAAGACACCACACAGAGAAAAAATACTTTATTAGAAATAAATACACAGACATACTTAGAGACTCCATGTTTATTACTCCCTCTCACCCTTCCACGATCCTAGTCTTCTGTCTTCTTTCTCCTTCAACCCATGCAGCTCTGCTACATCAGACAGCACTGCATGGGAGGAACAACACTTCTAGTCCCCATGCAGTCTAATCACTGAATGAGTGAGCAGAGGCTGCGGATTGGTAAGCGGTGACGTTTCAATAGTAACCTGACAGGTGGGTTACTATTTCATCGCTGATCTCCAATCAGATGATTCCCGGCGCTGCTATTCACCAGCTGTGGCAGCCAGTCCCTGCATGTGGGCTGATTCTGTAAAGAGCGCCGGCATGCAGGGACGGGGAGCCAAGCATGTGCCTGAGCATCTCGCCGGTACATGGCACTCGCCAAGTATACTGAGTACGGAGATGCTCGGGCGAGCACTGCCTACTGGCGAGATGCACTGACAGGACCTAGCATGACGTCATAACCATGTGACCAGTCTGTAGCCAATGAGATAATACATACGTGACTGGTCACATGCTATGACATCACGGAAGGTTCTATTATCAGTGCTGGTTACCGGGAGGGCACAGCGATGATCGGAAGGAGAAGCGTCGGGAGACAGAGTCTGCAGGATGCATCGCGGGACCTGTAAGTGTAATGACAATGTTTATTATTAACAATATTTTTTATTTTACAGCCCCCCCCACCCCATTCCATAACTGTAAAGTCCAAGTTCGGGGTTCAGACGCAAGTTCGCGTTATATCAGAACCCGAACGCAAACTTTACAAAACGTTCGGGTGAGTCTCCTGAACACCGAACATCAGGGGGTTGGCCCATCACTACCTATGATGTAAATTATAGGCCTCTCTCATCTTTTTAAGTGAGAGAACTTGCACAATTGGTGGCTGACTAAATACTTTTTTCCCCACTGTATATAAATATATACCATCAGTGAATATATGAACTGGCACCATGGCACAGCAAAGTTAAATGTGCAGATAGTACCTTGCAACAGTAGAGATGAGTAGGCTGGCTGATACCTTGATACAGAGTAAAGTGTGTGAACAGCACCCTAGAACTGCAGACGGACTCAGTAGACATGTACCTTAGGCTGGAAACACATCTATGCGTGTAATATCGGTCCGACTTGGCTGAAAATTACTCAGCTGATTTTAGTTCACTTTAGGACCGATTGCAACGCAAGTGCAATGCTATTTTTGAATAATTTAATGATTTGGCTAGCGTGTGTAATGCGTGTGTGTTCCTTTTTTTTCTCAGCAGCTGTCATCTGCCATTGAGCTCTGCTACATGGCCGCTGACAGCAGCCACTGACAGGGCCATGTAGCAGAGCTGAATGGCCGCTGACAGCAGATACAGGCAGAGCCGCACAAGCAGAATGAAGTTGGATGAACGTCACCCGACTTCATTGTCATCCCGCGGCTCTGTCTGTGTGGCATGGCCCCTGATTTTCAGTCACCGGTGAAGATCTCACCGGTGACCGCAAATCCCCTGAGTGATAGCAGTGAGCCGCGCGATCAGCGGTGCCGTCACTGAGGTTACCTGCGGCCACAGCTGAAGTCCTCCCGCTGAGAGCAGTGGCCGCGGATAACCTGAGTGACGTCATCGCTGATAGCGCGACTCACTTAAGTCGCTGCGGGGAGCTCACAGAGAGCGGTCGTGGTCTGTGGCCGCTCTCTGTCAGCTTCTGATGTAGCAGAGCTGACAGCGTCGAGGGACCTCTGTGGATTACGTCGGGCATGGAAGGGTATTTGGGGATTTGAATAAAGTGGTGAAAGAGGTTGTTTTTTTTGTTATTTATTTCAAATAAAGAATTTTTTGGTGTATGTCTTCATTTTCTTAATCTTACAGGTTAATCATGGAAGGTATCTCGGGGAGACGCCTGCCATGATTAATCTAGGACTTAGTGGCAGCTATGGGCTGCTGGCATTAACTCCTTATTACCTCGATTGCCAATGCACCAGAGCAATTCGGGATGGCCGGGTACAGTCCCGGGACTGTCGCATCTCATGGATGCGGCTATTCCGGACGGCTGCTGGCTGATATTGTTAGGGTGGGGGGCTCCCCATAACATGGGGCTCCCCATCCTGAGAATACCAGCCTGCAGCCGTGTGGCTTTACCCTGGCTGGTATTAAAATTGGGGGGACCAAACGCCGTTTTTTTTTAATTATTTATTTATTTCTTTAACTGCATGATATAGACCCGCCCACCGGCAGCTGTGATTGGTTGCAGTGAGACAGCTGTCACTCATTGTGGGGGCGTGTCTGACTGCAACCAATCATAGGCGCCGGTGGGCGGGGAAAGCAGGGAATACGAGATTGAATAATGAGCGGCCGTCTTTTTCAAAAGAGGAGAAGCCGCCAGAGCAGTGTGACCGCTGTGCAGCGCCTCGCCTGTGATCGAGGATCGGTGAGTATGAGAAAGGGGGGAAAGGAATAGACCGACATGGACAGAGAGAGACCGACAGAGAGAGAGACCGACCGACAGAGAGAGAATAGAGACCAAGAGGGAGAGACCGACTGACATTAATCGCATGTTTCTCAAAACACTGGAAATGAGTGAGGTCTCACAATGTCGGTCAATCTGTATAATTGACCGACATTGTGAGACCTCTCTCATTTACAGTGTTTTGAGAAACATGCGATTAATGTATTTAGAAAAATGAATGTCACTAGGATGGTGTGAGTGTCGGTCCGTGTGACATGCATTTTTTTCACGCTCCCATAGAGTTGCATTGGAGAGACTCATGCGAGAAACTCTCCAAAAAGCAGCATGCTGCGGTTTTTTTCTCAGTCCGATTTGGACTGAGAAAAAAATCGCAGATGAGAGCTGAATCATTGAATAACATGTGTCCGAGTGCAATGCGAGAATTTCTCGCATTGCACTACTGCGAGAAACTCGCAAGTGAGAAGCCGGCCTTAGAGTAATAGAACTGAGTGTGCAGACTGCACTTAGAAAGAGCAGAGCTGTATCGACAGTCAGGACCTTTGGAGTAGCAGAGCCAAGAATGGAAGCAGATTCCAGGAACAGCAGATCTGATACATTAGGCACTGTGGTGTAGGAGAGCCAAATTTGCAGGCTGCACCTTGGAACAGGAAAACTAAGATAGCAGTTTTGCACCTTCTTGTAGCAGAGCTAGATGTACAGACAATAATTCGGAACAGCAGAGCTGAAATTGCACTTTGGCACCTGATTGTAGCAAAGCTGGATCTTCGAATAGCAATTGGGAAGATAAGAGCTGAGTTGGCAGTAAGGTACCTTTATGTAGTACATTTCTAATTGGAGGTATTTGCTAATATTAGTATTATTACTACACCTACTATATATTGGATAGCATCTGTCACGGGGGTGTACAGATGGAACAGGGGCTCCTAGGCTGACCCTAAAGGGTGCTTTACACGAGGCGATCTATCGTGCGATGTGTCGTCGGGGTCACGGTTTTTGTGACGCACATCCGGCATCGTACACGATGTCGTCTCGTGTGACACCTCCTAGCAACGCAGCATCGCTCACAAATCGTGAGTCGTGTACTCGTTGCTAGGTTTCATAAAATTGTTTAATTAAAATGGCGCTGGTTGTTCATCGTTTCCTTGGCATCACACGTTGCTCCGTGTGACACCACGGGAATGATGAACACAGCTTACCTGCGTCCCGCGGCACCCGCCGGCTATGTGGAAGGAAGGAGGTGGGCGGGATGTTTACATCCCGCTCATCTCCGCCCCTCCGCTTCTATTAGCCGGCTGCCGTGTGACGTCGCAGTGACACAGAACGTCCCTCCCACTTCAGGAACTGGACGTTCGTCGCCCACAGCGAGGTCGTCCGGAAGGTAAGTGCATGTGATGGGGGTTTAACGAGTTTGTGCGCCACGGGCAGCGATTTGCCCGTGACGCAAAAATGACGGGGGCGGGTACGATCGCTCGTGCTATCGCACGATAGATCGACTCGTGTAAAGTAGGCTTAAGACTGGGGCCCCTGGGCTGTCCCTTATCTTCAAGGTAAACTTGATGGTAGCCAGGTTCGAGCTTCCAACGTGACCCTGTCTCCTGTCCAACACATGATACTGTGGCGCCCCTGAGGCTTCCGTCGCCACAGAGCTACTGCACCTCAGCCAGAGGTGTGGTATCCCATCCCAGGTAAGAAGGGGGTCATCTATCGGTTCACAGACAAAACTTCCACACACCTATTGGTAGGCATACACCGGGTTAGGGATAGAGGCAGTAACCCCCATTGATGGTCCAGTCATGGGGCCGTAAGTTCCATCCATTTGTCCCAATGGTGAGGGGTGGGGCCTAGCCAGAGGGAGTGTGGGAGGAGTCAGGGAGTAGAAAGGGGAACTTGGAAGTTCAAGTTTATACAGTCTGAGAGGGGTAGAGGAGAGAGGAGGTGGGCTGTCAGGAGAGGACAGCAGACAGAAAGAAGGAGACAAAAAGAGGTTCCCGATGGAGATCCTGGGGTCTTGCTAGATCCAGGTGACACCGATAGAAGGGATTCCAGGGTACACGGAAGGGCAATTGTCCCGTGACCTGTTCCACTAGAAGATCGGGTGGAGGGATCTGGCTGCAATACAGGGATGGTCCCTAGACTGAAATAAGAAAGACATTACTTTTAGTGAAACCGAAGGACTGGGAGATCATTGCAGGCGCCCAAGACCACAACCCGCCACAGATCACCGGTGAAGGGGAGCAAGATACGACTGAGGTCAGCCACCTTTGTACAGGCCCTGTGGTGGAAGCGCAAGACAGCTTAGCACAGTTTGGCGCTAAAGAGACAGCCAGAGAGGACACATAGAGGGGTGCACCGGTACTGACCCTTGAACTATCCGGGATTGGCGGAGGTCCCTGACAGCGGATCCTGGCACTCCGTGGGTAACCGGTCAGCTGCAGCATTGAAACTGAACAGTGAGTAAACATCTTGACTGCAAGCCCTGTGTCGTCTGCTTTATCCTGCATCACATCATCAAACACCATAGACTTTACCAAGCACCAAAGGTTGCCCCGATGTACCCGCTCTACCTGTGGAGAGCAAGAAACACCTCAGCTGCCATAACATCAGCCCTGGAGGTCCCTTCCAGCAGCTGCGACTGCATAGCTGCAAATTACCACAGGTGGCATCACAAATCTTATATAAACTTTATTATCATCTACCCCCATACCGCCATTTTAATTAACTCCACCAGGGTCACGGAGCTGGGCCCCGCCACCACTGACTACCCCGGACTAGTCCGGCCCGACACCGAGTAACCTAAGGCCCTGGGGCGGACGAGTCAATACTACTTACCCCAACCTGGTTAGCGGGCTGGAAACTCAATAACCAAAACCCCAGAAATAACCATGGACAAGGGTAAATGAAAACCCATGCACACTGCACTCAAACACAAGGAGGGACAGTATGTGAACTGCGGAGGAACGCAAAAGGGGTAGGAAATAAATACACAACTGGAGGACTCACATGTGGCACCCCTGAGGCTTCAGTCGCCACAGGGTACTGCACCTCCTTTAAGGTGTAGTATTCATCCCGGTAAGGAGGAGGTTAATGTCTGGAGTTTCTCACTTACACAACACACTTGCACAACACATACAGTCAGGTGCTCCCCACAGGAACTAGGACAAAGGTGGTCACCATACCAACGAGTTTTCCCAGCCACTATGAGTCATCAGGAGGGAGCACTGGGGAAATACAGGAACACAGAGACATTCAAGTCAGAATAGTCTGGGACACTGTAAGAACAAGGTCCTTTGGGAGAGTACTTAAGAGCTTCCCGAGAGAGACTTGACCAGACTGGGAGAAGGTTGGAGACGCAGATAAGAGAGGAGCTCGATATTGATAGTACCTGTGAGACAAAGGAGAACTAACGGTCACCTGGAAGTGAGCTTAACTGTTCCTCGGGACCGGTGCTGATCAGGGTGCAGAACCCTAGGGCGAGACAGACTTTAAGTTGGATCACCAAATTCTGCAGGATGGGGAGATTGCATATCTCTCTGGCCACCACTAGTTCCCGGAGCAAAATGACACATAGGATAAGGAGTCGGGATTGTAGCCAGGCCCCACGGCGAGGATCCGTGCCACCTGCATACGGGATGGGACACTTGAGACTTTAGATGAACATCAGGGTCCCCAAGTGCTTCAAGCCACAGGGATCTGACACAGAGAGCGCAACAAGGAAGGGCCCACAGACTACCATAACGGACTTAACTTCCAACCTGCCCAGGATCGGCTGGGGCCCTTGACGGCGAGAACCGATACCTCCGTGGCAGCGAATAACTTGTGAGTAAAAGACCTGGAACCGCAACTGCTGCCTCAGCCTCTTATTACCGGCGCCCCACGCCTTGGCGCCAATGGCCGAGACTCCAGCCCTCTTCCTCATCCCCTGCGGCCCGCTCCACCTGAGGGGAGCAGAACCATCTTGGCTGCGACATTACCATCTGCCCCAGAGGTCAGCATAGTTAGCGTCATGACAACTCCCATCATCCACCCCCATTACCCTTCCCTTTCACTGTACGCCTCGGGGCTACGAAACCGGGCCAGACCACCTGTGACATCGCAGAGACCTGCATTAACGGCCTAGCGACAAGTAAAGGTGAGCCAATCGACCCCTTTGCCTCGTGGGTGCTACACACACACCATGCAGAACCGTAACTTGAATATCATCATACAACTGCATAACAACAGGAACCAAAAAGCTATATCCAGCAAACAGCCCCAGAATCCAGAACCTTATACAGGCTGGAGATGGTAATCAGTATCCTGAGCCCCCTGCAGCTGATCACAGGCGAGCAGAAATTAACTCCCGCTGTGCTGGAGAGCAGTGAAGCCAGAACCAGCCGATGCTCATGACAGGCTGTGCAACTAAAGAATCCCAGGCAGCTTGTTGGACTCAGCAGTGTGAACAGAGTCCAACACCACCATGATACCCAGAGAGTGCAATGGAGAACACCGCATGACAGGATCTTGGAAATGGGAATACCCCTTTAAGGATAGAAGTGTCAGGCTTGAAATACAGGAGAATTGCACCATCCTGGTCACTTACAATGTGATGGCATGCAACAACCAAAGGAATGACAAAAGATTGTGGATTCTTCCAGGTAGAGTACTGCTGGGTTCCTCAACGAATAACTCCAGCTGTTCCATAACTAAACATCATATCATGTGCTCCAAGCTACTGACAGAGTATAATAGGATTCCAGTTTCCAGTGCATATCTACTGATTTTATAAAACCTTTATATAGTGTCCTACATAATTTTTGTCCTTCTGAGGGTTAATGTCATAAATATTTGTCATGCAATTTTTTGTCTCAAATGTTTCACTGAATTTATTGACATAGTAAACTGTGTTTTCATGTTAGTTCAAAAATAAAAATCCTTTGGTGACCTGGATGTTCAGCACAAGTCCAAGACAGTTGTGTTTTGTAGCCATACTATGCATACAAAAATATTGCTGCATTAGACCATTGAAAACTAGAGATGAGCAGACTAACAAATAAATGGGACCGGCGGGACCCTGTTATATTTTTTTTAAATTCAGTTCCGATCCAGAGAATAAAAATATTGGTAGAAAAGATAGGGATATAGGAGCGCGCGCACACTGTACTCACCGAGCTTCCTGGTCATGCATTCACTTCCTGTGCCACGCATTAGACTCATCGCATATGCACTGCTTTCCCCGCCCACCAGCTGGGGGCTGGTATTCTGAGACTCTTGAGTTTCATGCTTATTGGACCGCCCCCCCAGCCTAAAAATAGCAACATACAGCCGCTGAAGATTGTCACATCTATTAGATGCGATAAGCCTGGTGCTTTAGACCTTGTGTGGGCGATGCACTGGGCAAAAAAGCTGCTAAAAATGCATGCCGAGGGTGTGTTTTTTTGGTCCAAATACATACATATTTGTGGTCACCACAAAGATGCAGCGTGCTCACATAGCCTTACCTGGTTCATCCTGATTGCCCTGGTGCGGTGACAATCGGGGTAATGAGGGAGTTAATAGCAGCCCACAGCAGCCACTAAGTCCTAGATTACTGATGGCAAATGTCTATGAGACACCCCCATTACTAATCTGTAAAGGAAAGTAAATAAACACAAACACCCAAAAAATACTTTATTTGAAATAAAATACAAAAAACACCCTCTTTCACCACTTTATTAACCCTTAAACACCCCTGCAGGTCCAACGTAATCCACACGAGGTCCCACGACTATTCAGCTCTGCTACATGTAAGTCACAGCGAGAAACCATAGAGCATGACTGCCCGCTGTAAGTGGAGACAGAGACTGAGCCATGCGATCAGTGGTGATCTCACTCAGGTGATTTGTGGTCCCAGCTGGACATTCCCACCTTACGAGTGCTGGATCCGAATCAAATCCCAGAATCCCCAGCCCGGCACCCGGGTACCTTTGAAACCGCGCGGGTCCGGACTTTTACCGTATGGGTCCACTTATCACTGTTGGAAATGCTCCTAAGGAGAAAAATACCAGGGTGGCAGCAGGCGACATCAGTGAACAACATGTAAACAATCTAAGTTATGAATACTGATTAACTTTATTTCTACTCATAATAAATGTTCTCTCTCATTATCTCTTATCACTAATGGAAATGTCTTCTTTCAATTTATTTGATAAACAATACTTATGATTTGCAAATCGTTTTGGATGAGGCATTAATGATGCTGAAGACCATTTAATTGAGTTCCTTTCGTGAAGACTATTAGACGCCTTGCTCTTGGAGTGATATTTATTGGTCTAAAACTCCTGAGGAGGGTAAAAATTGTTTTGAAATTAATCCATTAGAACAGTTTATCTTACTGTGGATTGTTAGAGTCCAAACTCATAGAGATGCTTTTGTAACCTCATTGTAATGTAATTTTGTAATGAGCACCAGCAGCTCTTCTTCCGAGGTCCTCAGAAATCTCCTTTATTTGTGTCATGATATGCTTTCACAAATGTGCTTTGAAGATCAGACTTTGATAGATCCATGTTCTTTAAATAAAACAAGTCACCCACTCACACTTGATTGTTATCACATTGATGGAAAACACAGACTTAAGGCTACTTTACACGCTGCGATATCGGTCCCGATATCGCTAGCGTGGGTACCCGCCCCCATCTGTTGTGCGACACAGGCAAATCACTGCCCGTGCCGCACAACATCGCGCAGATCCGTCACACATACTTACCTGCCCGGCGACGTCGCTGTGAACGGCGAACTGCCTCCTTTCTAAGGGGGCGGTCCGTGCGGCGTCACAGCGACGTCACTGAGCGGCCGCCCAATAGGAGCGGAGGGGTGGAGATGAGTGGCCAGAACATCCCGCCCACCTCCTTCCTTCCTCATAGCGGCCGGGAGGCAGGTAAGGAGAGCTACCTCGTTCCTGTGGCGTCACACATAGCGATGTGTGCTGCCACAGGAGCGACGAACTACATCGTTACTGCTGCAGTAACGATAATCGAGAATGGACCCCCATGTCACCGATGAGCGATTTTGCACGTTTTTGCAACGATGCAAAATCGCTCATCGGTGTCACACGCAGCAACATCGCTAATGCGGCCGGATGTGCGTCACAAATTCCGTGACCCCAACAACTCCGCATTAGCGATGTCGCAGCGTGTAAAGCCCCCTTTAGGTCCCTTTCACACGTCAGTGATTCTGGTACGTTTGTGCTTTTTTTTAAACGTACCAGAATCACTGACATACGCAGACCCATTATAATCAATGGGTCTGCTCACACATCAGTGATTTTTCACTGCACGTGTCTCCGTGCGGCGTACCCGCGTGTGCGTGATTGCCGCACGGAGACATGTCCATTTTTTTCTGGCATCACTGATGTCCCACGGACCACGCAGTGGTGTGGTCCGTGAAACACGTGCCAGAAAAAAACGTGCTTATAAAATAAAAAACATTTTTACTCACCCAGCTTCAGCCGCGCTCTCTGCAGCCTGTTCTCCCTGCTGCTTCTGAGCCGGCTCATTACTGTCGCGCATATTCATGATGCACGACACAGCCGACCCGGAAACAGCTGCTGCGGGGGTCAGCGCCGGCCGGATGCTGCACCGCGGGAGCGATCAGGACCATGGAGAGCGGGAGCGGGCACAGGTGAGTTAATCTCTAAGTGCAATCACGGGCCACGGAGAACGGAGCCCGGATTGCACTTAGACAACCCACGTGTGCCGTGATTCACGGCACATGGAGGGACATGTGCGTGTTTTACACGCCAGTGAAAAACGTCAGTGTTTTTCACTGACGTGTGAAACGGGCCTTAAGGCTGCTTTACATGGTACGACCAATTGTGCGATTTCACAATCGATCGTACCCGCCCCCGTCCTATTTGCGTCACGGGCAAATCGCTGCCCGTGTCGCACAAAGTCAGTAACCCCCGTCACACATACTTACCTCTCGTGCGACCTCGCTGTGGGCGGCGAACGTCCACTTCCTGGAGTGGGAGGGACATTCGGCGTCACAGTGACGTCACTCGGCCACCGGCCAATGGAAGCGGAGGGGCGGAGATGAGCGGGACGTAAACATCCCGCCCACCTCCTTCCTTCACATAGCCGGCGGCGGCTGCGTGACGCAAGTGAGCTGCTGTTCATCGTTCCCGGGGTGTCACACGGAGCGACGTGTGCTACCCCGGAAACGATGAACAACTAAATTAAACGATATTATGGAACCTAGCGAGCAGTACACGACTCACGATTTGTGAGCGATACTGCGTCGCTAGGAGGTGTCACACAGGCCGGCATCGCCAGCGATGCCGGATGTGCGTCACAAGAACCGTGACCCCGACGATCTATCGCATGATAGATTGTCTGGTGTAATGCAGCCTTAAGGCGGGCTTTGCACACTACGACATCACAGGTGCAATGTCGGTGGGGTCAAATCGAAAGTGACGCACATCTGGTGTCGCAGTCGATATCATAGTGTGCAAATCCTTTTTGATACGATTAACGAGCGCAAAAGCGTCATTATCGTATCATCGGTGTGGGGTCCAACATTTCCATAATGCCGGTGCAGCGACAAGTACGATGTTGTTTCTCTTTCCTGCGGCCGCACATATCGCTGTGTATGAAGCCGCAGGAGCGAGGAACATCTCCTACCTGCGTCCCGGCTGCAATGCAGAAGGAAGGAGGTGGGCAGGATGTTTACATCCAGCTCATCTCCGCCCCTCCACTGCTATTGGCCGCCTGCCGTGTGACGTCGCTGTGATGCCGCACGACCCGCCCCCTTAGGAAGGAGGCGGGTTGCCGGCCAGAGCGACGGTCGCAGGGCAGGTGAGTGCATGTGAAGCTGGCGTAGCGATAATATTTGCTACACCAGCAATCACAAGATATCGCTGCTGCGACGGGGGCGGGGACTATCGCGCTCGACATCACAGCATCGGCTTGCGATGTCGCAGTGTGCAAAGTACCCCTTAATTCCACCTTTAAATTATATGATAATTCTAAAGGTTCTCATACTTTTGCCACTTACAGACATATGCTTTTTAATTATTTTATAAAATGATAAAGGCTAATATTTTTCTTTCATTTGCTTGATTTAATTCTCCTTTTCTAATTGTATGACTTGAATGAAAATCTGATGTAGCTCTAGGTCAAATTTATGCAGAAGCATGGAAAATTCTGTAGGGGATATGCTTTTGTCACAAAAAGTACTTAAAGGAAATCTGTCAGCATGTTTTTGCTATGTAATGTGAGGACAGCATGCTGTAGGGGTTAAAAAAAAAAACAAAACAAAAATCAACTATGCCTTTCTAATCAGTCTGTGTGCTGTTGTTTACTAAACTAAAGCTTTATCACCAAGTGATTATCATTTCTGGACTACAGTGTCACTCGTACGGCAGTCTGGCATGCCCCCTCCTCTGACACCTCACTGTCAATGTACAATCTCTATAGAAAGTGTAAAAGTGACCCATGTTCTATGACTGCATTATGATTCCAACAGCCTGAATTTAAGACAACTTGCTTATTTTTAGAGATGTAAATTAAAAAGAAAAAAAAAAAAACATTTTACATGACAAATATTTTATACTGAATTCTGGCCTGGAATCCAGAAGAGGACATTTTAATTAACCCAGTGGGGAAGCTCACTGGGCTGAGCTACATTGCTAAACCTAAAAATTCAGATTGTGTCAGAATGGCTGCAGCCAGTAATCTGTAATCGACATGATATATCATTGGATTCAAAGTCTCTATGGGTAAATTATATTGTTCTTAGATGAGGTAGCAAAAACCTGCTGACAGATTACCTTTAAGGGAAAAAATGCAAGCAGATTTTGTTTCATCACTAGTAAGTACATAGAGTATAGCTATGATTGAATAAAGAAGTTATGTGATTAACATATCTGGCATTGTCTGAATGATGACACATGGAATGATCAGCATCAGGGATTATGCATGCTACAATCCTTTAATCTTACCTGTCAAGAGTTTAATATCAATTCAGTCATTATTTTAATGACTTTTAATTCCATAGTCCACATTTGTTTATTACTGGCTTTAAATTTAAAGAATAAAGACTGAAATATTAGGTTTTAAAACTAAAACTAAATAGTCTTCAGGGTGAACTGAAAAAAATGGGTATAAAATGATATTACAATGTAGTAGATACTAAGCACCATCAGAAATCAAGACTGTTTACTAGTTACATTTTTTTCAACCATTTTTTTTTGTTTATCTGTAACTAAGATATAACATGAAAGCATTTGAAGGAGGTGTTGATAAAAAGGTCACTACTATTTGGTGTCTACAGTCATAGCCAAAAGTTTTGAGAATGACACAATTTTTTCTGCTTTTGCACTTTTTTTTAGATCTTTGAATCAAATATTTCTATAATTACTAAAGTACAGTTCTAAGCATTTCATAAGTTTTTAAACTATTACTGTCGTGACAAATAAATCCTTATTGTTGGCATCCCATTCTTCCCTAATCACTGTTTGGAGTTTATCACAATTTCTGTGTGTTTATTTGGCCACGTGCTTTTTGACGACTAACCACAGGTTCTAAATAGATATGAGATCGGGCCATGGACCCAAAATTTCAATGTTTTTTTCGCTGAGCCACTTAGTTATCACTTTTGCCTTGTTATGTGGTGCTCTATCTTGCTGGAAAAAGCATTGTTCATCACCAAATTTATTTTCAAAATTGTGATCATCCCTTGGATGATAAGCAACCCCACACTTGAATGATTACATCATGCTTTACTGTTGGTGTGAAGCCCCACAAGTGCAGTGTCGGTGCATTACCTTCAGGAACTCCACTCGGCTGGATCTTGTCACAGGTAGGAAATCTTCTATTTGTCGTGACGCCACTCTCAGAATTGCGGTCAGTGGGGACCGCCACTGCAGATTAAGGGATGCCTGGGGCTGATGGTGGGTGCAGTCGGTTGTAGTAGCCTCCTGAGAGTGAGGCAAGCCCCAGGGCCCTGTGTAGGTGTGTAGAACCACAAGGCGCAGAATAACTCCACACAAGCAGGATGTCTTTCAGGGGTTTTACTCACAGTTGATGGCAGGGTGAGTAACCCGGGCGTAGCTGGGATGAACCAGGCTGGAACCAGGTATCCTTCAGGCTGACTGATGATGGTGACTACCGACTCGCCTTCCTTAGCCCTTGGTGGTTTGGGGTAACCCCGACTTTTAGTCCCTATGGGGGGTCACCCAGGGAAGTTGCTGAAGCCTCTCTCCCCTTTGTTTGGTTGCCGTTTGCTTGTCGCCTGGACCAGATCACTCCAGCTGCTTGCCTCCTGTGAACTATGGGCCCTAACTGTGGCTACGTGGCTGCGGCTTTTGGGTGTTGTGGTGTGGGCTTTGAGGGCCCCACACCGGCAGGTTTAGCGAGGAAAGGTAGATCTATCCCCGCTCCGGGATCTGCCGCCCGTTTGGGCCTGGTACTCCCTAGCAGTCTCCTTACTTCCCACTCCGTGCTCTCTCTTTAGCTGAAGATGGATTTCGGGTAGCACTCCTAGGTGACCGTTCTCCCCCGTCGGTAGCCACTGCGCGGGCGCTGTTAGACTGCAACAGCCCCAGGGGTCTGCTCTTCTCTGAGCTCCCTGGACTCTGCACTAAACCGGCTCACTGCTCCTCCTCTCCTGTTCTTGCCTACGCCACCTAGCAACCAGGCTCTCTTACCACACCCCTTGAGTGGAGATGGAGGCTTTTGGCCCCCTCCACTATTCCAGTGGAGGTGAAGGCTTTGCCCCCTCCTGGGATCCCCAGGGGTCCTCCCAAAGGTACATGTGTGAGACCTGATCACTATGCGCCTGTGTAGTCACACCTCGGTCAGCCTTCTGGATTACCTGTATTGTACTGTCCCCAGCATGGGTGCAGTACTCAGTGGTGCCTGACCAGGTCAGGGGCGCCACATTCCCCCTTAGTTATCACCAGCACGTCCTCGGGCTGCAAGACAACATTTTAAAATGCATAAAACATTAAAACATGGTAAAACATTTAAAACCACCAGGTACCATACATCACCACCCTCCACCCACAAGTCCGTTAACCCACCCAAAACCCTTTCACGTTGGCCGCGCCTTCAGCCACTTCTGGCAGGATGTAGAGGCGGCTTTCATGGTCTGGTGGTTTCAGGGTATACCTGGCCTGGTGGATGCGCGCCTTCAGCCTCTTCTGGCAGGATGTAGAGGCGGCCTCCACAGTTGGTGCTGACCAGGTACCCTCTTTGTGGTGGAGAGCCAGGCCCCATAAACAGGCATGCTCTCTGGTTGCAGGCGAGCCAAGGCCCCATAAACGGACGTGCTCCCTGGTTGCAGGCGAGCCAAGCCCCTAAACAGGCTGGCTCTGGTGGTGGTACCTCTGGGGTAACTATGTACACTGCGAGAGTTTGTGGCTATAGCCAGTTCATAGCCTTAAGGTTCATTTCTCACATTAGTTTATGTGGGCACATCTCTTAAACAGTAACGTTGCAAACTTTCAAACTGGTCAAAACAGTAACTTGTTGTACTTCTTACTTTATGCAGATTCCTCTTCACCAGGGCTTGGGCCTGTAGGGCTGCGGCACCTGCTGCTTTCTTGACCTCTTTCTTCGTCTGTGTCGGTTTCTTTTTCTTTAGGACATGGTGTTACATCGAGTGCATACCAGCCTCTTTCTCCTTGATGCATTGTAAATTGCACTGTGTCTCCCATTCTTAGGTTTCTTCCAGGATGTCCTCTGGGCAGATGAGCTCTAACGTCTCTTCTATTGACAAAAATGCCTTCTTTCATACCAGGTGCAACTATAAAGCCGTATCCTGATTTTAGGCTTAAATCTTCTACTACTCCTCGACAAAGGGGTCCTCTGACCTGGGCTTTGGCTCTTCTCAGGAACCGTTTCTCCTCTAGGTCTCTGGCCGTTATTTCATCTTTCTGCTCTGGAGACTGCGGTGCAGGGAAAGACTGGGTTCTATTACGGCGCCGTGTCTTGCGGACTGGATTCTGCGAGGTACAGCTTACAAGCTCCCAGGTGAGGCTTTTGGGTAGATCTTCTTCAGCAGACGGTGTTAGGTCTTCCTCATCCCAGCGGGAATATGGCAACATCTCCGGCTCTGGGTATGGATCCAGTGCGGATGGCTCTGGAGTCAGCTCCTCAGCTTCCTGGCCTCCCCTCCCCCTTAGTTCTTCTGAGCACTCCGGTGGTGGCAGTGCTGGGGATGGGTGCTCTTCAGCCGGCCCAGGCGGGGATCTCTTTGGCATGGTGGCTGCAGGAGTCGTCTTGGGGGTATGCGGAGGGAGCATGTACCGGTCCACCATCTCCTGTGGGAACTTGGCCTCCAGGTCAGCCTTCAGCTGCCAGTATGCGGGGTCCTCACCTACCAGGGACTTCCTAGCAGGGACTTCCTTAGACTGGGGAGCGGTGTCTGCTCTGGCCTTGCAGGCCGGGGTAAACAATGGTACGTCTGTCTTTTCTTGGCGGGCCGCGCCTGGCATGGCGGCGGCCTGGTCTTGGCGGGCCGCGCCTGGCATGGCGGCGGCCTGGTCTTGGCGGGCCGCGCCTGGCATGGCGGCGGCCTGGATGGGCGTTTCTGTCGCAGCCGGAGCCTTAGCGGGCATCGCTACCGTGGCCGGTGCTTGGCGGGACGGACTGGGCGTTGCTGCCGCGGTCTGGGCTTGGCGGGCCGGGCCTAGCATGGCAGCGGCCTGGGTCAGCGTCACACCTGCGGCGTGGATTAGGGTCGCGGCGGCAGCCGGATCTTTGCAGGCCGGGCTGGGCGTTGTTGCAGGGACCGGGTCTTGGTGGGCCGAGCAGGGCATCGCTGCGTCGGCCTGGGCTTGGCGGGCCGCGCCTGGCATGGCTGCGGCCTGGATCAGCGTCGCCGCGTCGGGCGCCTCTTCAGGGACCGCGGGCGTGGCAGCAGGGGTCGGGGCACTCGCGCTGGCAGGGGCATCACTGGACTCACCCATCGGTGGCAGCATCGGGGTCTGAGTCGTCGCCGTCCGGTCTGGCACTCGGCGCGCGGCTCTCCCCTCATAGGCCTGAACCGCCGCGGTCATCCCCAGGAACTCCGCACGTCCCTCTCTGATCTGCCTTCCGATCCTGGCTTCCAGTTGTTCGCAGAACTCGGCAAGCTCCCGACACCACCAGGCAGCGGAGCCTGGCTCTGGGTCTCTGCATTCAGACGCCATTTTCTCTAACAACAAGCTGCTGGCTTCTTTTCCGTTACGCCGTCTCTGGACGCTTCCGCTCTCTTCACAAGCGAGGTCAGAACTCTGCAGGGGATCTCTGGGTAGCCACACCTCTTCGTGGGCGGTAACTTCTCCCAGCGCGGGCTGCTGTTGTTTTTCAGCGCGCTTTTCATGGTGGCAATATGGCGGCGCTTCCAATTTTCCAAGCGGACCGCCCAGGCACATGGTCACCTGTCTGAACAGGTCTAGTCCTTATCCTGTTCGTGACGCCAGATGTGAAGCCCCACAAGTGCAGTGTCGGTGCATTACCTTCAGGGACTCCACTCGGCTGGATCTTGTCACAGGTAGGAAATCTTCTATTTGTCGTGACGCCACTCTCAGAATTGCGGTCAGTGGGGACCGCCACTGCAGATTAAGGGATGCCTGGGGCTGATGGTGGGTGCAGTCGGTTGTAGTAGCCTCCTGAGAGTGAGGCAAGCCCCAGGGCCCTGTGTAGGTGTGTAGAACCACAAGGCGCAGAATAACTCCACACAAGCAGGATGTCTTTCAGGGGTTTTACTCACAGTTGATGGCAGGGTGAGTAACCCGGGCGTAGCTGGGATGAACCAGGCTGGAACCAGGTATCCTTCAGGCTGACTGATGATGGTGACTACCGACTCGCCTTCCTTAGCCCTTGGTGGTTTGGGGTAACCCCGACTTTTAGTCCCTATGGGGGGTCACCCAGGGAAGTTGCTGAAGCCTCTCTCCCCTTCGTTTGGTTGCCGTTTGCTTGTCGCCTGGACCAGATCACTCCAGCTGCTTGCCTCCTGTGAACTATGGGCCCTAACTGTGGCTACGTGGCTGCGGCTTTTGGGTGTTGTGGTGTGGGCTTTGAGGGCCCCACACCGGCAGGTTTAGCGAGGAAAGGTAGATCTATCCCCGCTCCGGGATCTGCCGCCCGTTTGGGCCTGGTACTCCCTAGCAGTCTCCTTACTTCCCACTCCGTGCTCTCTCTTTAGCTGAAGATGGATTTCGGGTAGCACTCCTAGGTGACCGTTCTCCCCCGTCGGTAGCCACTGCGCGGGCGCTGTTAGACTGCAACAGCCCCAGGGGTCTGCTCTTCTCTGAGCTCCCTGGACTCTGCACTAAACCGGCTCACTGCTCCTCCTCTCCTGTTCTTGCCTACGCCACCTAGCAACCAGGCTCTCTTACCACACCCCTTGAGTGGAGATGGAGGCTTTTGGCCCCCTCCACTATTCCAGTGGAGGTGAAGGCTTTGCCCCCTCCTGGGATCCCCAGGGGTCCTCCCAAAGGTACATGTGTGAGACCTGATCACTATGCGCCTGTGTAGTCACACCTCGGTCAGCCTTCTGGATTACCTGTATTGTACTGTCCCCAGCATGGGTGCAGTACTCAGTGGTGCCTGACCAGGTCAGGGGCGCCACATTGGCATGACAAAGACTCATGGTAGTGCTCACCTTTTCTTCTCTGGATAGTCATTCTTCCAGATGTACCAACAATAGGAAGGGGCTTAATCAGAGAAAATAATTTTCCAGGAAGTACAGAGATTGGGCTACAGAAAACTGGGGTAAAACTATTTTCTCTGATGAAGCCCCCTTCAGATTGGAACATATGGAAGCTGCAAACTTTGTGAAAATCAAAATTTGTGTCAGTCTCCTCTTTTGGCCATGGCATACTCACCGATCCCCGATCACCGGCGCGGCCCTGCACGGTGTTCACACTGCTCTGGCGGCTTCTCCTCTTTTGAAAAAGCCGGCCGTACATTATTCAGTCTCGTATTCCCTGCTTTCCACGCCCACCGGCGACTATGATTGATTGCAGTCAGACACGCCCCCATGATGAGTGACAGCTGTCTCACTGCAACCAATCACAGCAGCCGGTGGGTGTGTCTATGTTGTGCATTTAAAAAAAAAAAAAAAATTAAAAAAACGGCGTGCGGTCCCCCCCAATTTTAATACCAGGCAGATAAAGCCATACGGCTGAAGGCTGGTATTCTCAGGATGGAGAGCTCCACGTTATGGAGAGCCCCCCAGCCTAACAATACCAGCCAGCAGCCGCCCAGAATGGCCGCATCCATTAGATTCGACTGTTCTGGGACAGTACCCGGCTCATCCCGATTTGCCCTGGTGCGTTTGCAAACGGGGTAATAAGGAGTTAATGACAGCCCATAGCTGCCAATAAGTCCTAGATTAATCATTACAGGCGTCTATGAGACACCTGCAATGATTAACCTGTAAATTAAAGTTAATAAACACAGAGTTAAAAAATCCTTTATTTGAAATAATAAAATAAAACAAATATCCTCATTCACCACTTTATTAAGTCCCCAAATAACCCATCCTTGTCCAACATAATCCACGGAGGTCCCGCGACGCTCTCAGCTCTGCTACACGAAGGTGACAGGAGCTGCAGAAGACACTGCCGCTCCTGTCAGCTCCACGCAGCAACTGAGGTGAGTATCGCGATCAGCTGTTGATGTCACTCAGGTTACTCGCGGCCACCGCTGGATCCTCCAATAATGACAGCAAGTCGCCCAAGTGACAGCGATGAAGTCACAGGTGAGTTGCGGTCACGGGGGGAGAATACAGCTAGCCGCGTGTAACCTGAGTGACAGCAGCGCTATTCGCGCTGCTCAATTCAGTCACTCAGGGGATTAGCGGTCACCGGTGAGTCCATCACGGGTGACCGCTAATCAGGATTTACACAGACAGAGCTGCGGCATGACAATGAAGTCGGGTGAAGTTCACCCGAGTTCATTCTGATCGTGCGGCTCTGTCTGTGTCTGCTGTCGTCTGCCATTCAGCTCTGCTACATGGCTGTGTCTGCTGTCAGCGGCCATGTAGCAGAGCTGAATGGCAGATGACATAGTAAAAACGGATCCCCTACGCATTACACACGCATTACACATGCTAGCCAAGTCATTAAATAAAAAAAAAAAGCATCGCACTTGCGTTACACTCGACCTAACGTGAACTTAAATCAGCCGAGTTTTTTTCAGCCCAGTCGGACCGATTTTACTCGCATAGATGTGTTTCCAGCCTTATGTATAAATGTCACTTGGAGTTTTGCACAAACTTAGCCAACTGTCATGGCGGCGGTGTGCTCTGTTCACATTGCATATTCTGACACTCCACCCGATAGTTTCTCTGGTGTCTGGGATCAACACAGGCAGACTAGGGCGTCGATCTGCTGTGTGCTGATTCATGGGCAGGCTAGCAGGAGTTTATCTCTGCTAGTCTGCTTGATAGGCCAGAGTCACACTTGCGAGTGCCTCGCGTGTAACTTGCGCGAGTCTCTCATTGAATCTTCCAGCACGGACTCGCACTCTCCTGACAGGAGCGGGTCGGTTGCATGTATGTCTATGCAGCTGAGATGCTCCTGTCCTGAGAGTGTGAGTCCATGCTGGGTTATTCAATGAGACTCACGCGAGTTACACGTGAGGCACTCGCAAGTGTGACTCTGGCCATAGGCTCCTTTCATCACGTGTTGGGGAAGCCAATCGCATCTGCTCCCCTCCTATTTATGTTAAAGGAGGAGAAAAAGAAGAACGAAACCAAGAAATTCGAAGTGAAATATTAAATATTTTATTGAATATGAAAAAATAGTAACAAACTGTAAAATGCTTAAGATCAAATACAAGGACAATGAGAGCAAAGTTGCGTAGTAAACTGCACAGATTAGGACAGGAAAAGAGGGTAAGAACCCCCCTCCCGGACAGCACGACCACCCAGAAATCTTTTTATAAGGCAACAGGGAAAACTGGTGGAGGTGTTCACTAAACAATTCTGTTCAATTGTAATTATATAGCATCAAAAACAGGCGAAACTGGTGATGGTATTAAATACCAGTAAAGTGGCACAGTATGTGGTCTAAAGGTGATGTCACACATAGCGACGACAACAACGATGTCGCTGCTAAGTCACCATTTTCTGTGACGTAGCAGCGACGTCCCGTCGCTGTCGCTGTGTGTGACATCCAGCAATGACCTAGCCCCTGCTGTGAGGTCGCCGGTCGTTGCTTAATGTCCTGCTTCATTTTTTGGACGTTGCTCTCCCCCTGTGAAGCACACATTGCTGTGTGTGACAGCGAGAGAGCGACGAACGAAGCGAGCAGGGAGCAGGGAGCCGGCGTCTGGCAGCCTGCGGTAGCTGTAACCACGGTAAACATCGGGTAACCAAGAAGCCCTTTCCTTGGTTACCCGATATTTACCTTAGTTACTAGCGTCCGCCGCTCTCACGCTGCCAGTGCCGGCTCCCTGCTCCCTGCACACGTAGCCGGAGTACACATCGGGTAATTAACCCGATGTGTACTCTGGCTAGGAGTGCAGGGAGCCAGCGCTAAGCGGTATGCTCTCACGCTGCCAGTGCCGGCTCCCTGCTCCCTGCACATGTAGCTGGAGTAGTAGTACACATCGGGTAATTAACCCAATGTGTACTCTGGCTAGGAGTGCAGGGAACAGGGACCCGGCACTGGTAGCGTGAGAGCGGCGGATGCTAGTAACTAAGGTAAATATCGGGTAACCAAGAGAAGTGCTTTCCTTGGTTACCCGATATTTACCTTAGTTACGCTTCCACGCGTCGCTGCTGGCTGGGGACTGGTCACTGGTCGCTGGTGAGATCTGCCTGTTTGACAGCTCACCAGCGACCTCTTAACGACGCAGCAGCGATCCTGATAAGGTCAGATCGCTGGTCGTGATCGCTGCTGCGTTGCTATGTGTGACACCACCCTTAGAACAGGGGAAACTGGTGGAGATTTCACAAGAAATATTGTTATAACTTCTAAGGATGGAAAATAGCTCCATATACAAATGAGTGTATAATCAAGATAACAGGGTAAACTGGCAGGTATGTATTAAAAGCATGTGGGTGGGGTGGACATACAGCAAGAGTGAAAGACAGAGTATGTGTCTATATTATAATTAGATGTCCAATCCAGATAATAAATACACATGCAAACTGTTACGGTTGCTGCGAGCACTGGAGACTATGTCCAGATTTCTTGCTACTGCACATGTGCGAGCGCTGGAGACTAAGTCCAGATTTCTTGCTACTGCACATGTGCGAGCGCTGGAGACTAAGTCCAGATTTCTTGCTACTGCACATGTGCGAGCGCCGGAGACTAAGTCCTATATTGGAGCCATTGCACATGTGCGGGTGACATCATCGCTGACACGAGGTCACATGTCTCTGACACCTTCTATGCCGATTGGTCGCTGGTCATGTGCTTGTGATGCCTTGCTCGGTGATAGGCCAGCATTACGTCACTCCTGTCGTTCTGGCAGCGGATTGGCTCTGGTGTCCTCCATCTTGGATGAGGCACAGAGTCTATATAAGACCCTGACACATGCCGCATGGCGCTCAGTCCTCTTGGTTCATGCATAAGAGTAGACGCTCTGTGCGCGTTTCTCTAGGCATTCCTCTGTCTATGCTAGGTGAGCGCTACCGGCAGGGTAGCGTTCTTATACCTTACAGCTTCGGCTGCTGTCCGTATCCTTACCTCTTAGGGGAGCGGACATAGGCAGGTGCCTGAGGCACATGGTCTGGCTGGGCCTTGTGGTTCGACTCGTAGGTGGACGTTGCCGCTAGGGTAACGTTCCTTATACTGCGTCTGGCAGTTGTTCGTATCCTCGCACACTAGGGGAGCGAACAGAGGTAGGAGCTTTGTGCGGCTTACGCTGCTGTTCGTCTCTTTTGCACCACTAGAAGAGCGGACCTAGGCAGGTGCCATATCTAGTGGTTCATGTCCTCGCACACTAGTGGAGCGAACGCAGGTAGGAGCTTTGTGCGGCTTACGCTGCTGTTCGTCTCTTTTGCACCACTAGAAGAGCGGACCTAGGTAGGTGCCATTTCGCACACATTGCCTTTGTCTCTGTGAATATTAACAGAGATCATTCCACACACCCTCCAAGTAAGGGAGGAATTGCTTTACTTTCTTATTATATCCTTCTGTGAGTTAACAGAGGTATTGCACTCTGCCATAGTCTGCAGCAGAGTCTTTGCACGGTGGACCCTGACTGTCTGATACTCATTTAGGTTATTATCAGACAGCCCCCCGTTATCCAAACAAAACCAGTAAGAGTTAATCTTGTAGTTAAAAAATACACTGAGTGGTAAAGTGTTTAGGAGTCAAGTAGACAAGACACAAGGCAAGGAAGTAAAGAGTGAATGGATCCACAAATTGTACATTGTGAACCAGCAAGATAGATGTTCAAGGTTCCCAATAATTACCTATAGTGGTATGAGGTCACGGTGGATGGGAGGGGAGTCCCCCAACGATCGTTTCGCAAGAGGCGCTTTTTCCAGGGGCAGTAATTATTGAGAACCTTGAACATCTATCTTGCTGGTTCACAATGTACAATTTGTGGATCCATTCACTCTTTACTTCCTTGCCTTGTGTCTTGTCTTCTTGACTCCTATACACTTTACCACTCAGTGTATTTTTTAACTACAAGATTAACTCTTATTGGTTTTGTTTGCATGTGTATTTATTATGTGGATTGGACATCTAATTATAATATAGACACATACTCTGTCTTTCACTCTTGCTGTATGTCCACCCCACCCACATGCTTTTAATACATACCTGCCAGTTTCCCCTGTTATCTTGATTATACACTCATTTGTATATGGAGCTATTTTCCATACTTAGAAGTTATAACAATATTTCTTGTGAAATCTCCACCAGTTTCCCCTGTTCTTAGACCACATACTGTGCCACTTTACTGGTATTTAATACCATCACCAGTTTCCCCTGTTTTTTGATGGTATATAATTACAATTGAACAGAATTGTTTAGTGAACACCTCCACCAGTTTTCCCTGTTGCCTTATAAAAAGATTTCTGGGTGGTCGTGCTGTCCGGGAGGGGGGTTCTTACCCTCTTTTTCTGTCCTAATCTGTGCAGTGTACTACGCAACTTTGCTCTCATTGTCCTTGAATCTAATCTTAAGTATTTTACAGTTTGTTACTATTTTTTCATATTCAATAAAATATTTAATATTTCACTTCCAATTTCTTGGTTTTGTTCTTCTTTTTCTCCTCCTTTAACAAGTTTCTCGAAGAACATACCCACTCGGGGGCCACTATTTAATGGCACCCCAGTGTATTATTTCAATTGTTATGGCCCTTTTTGCATTGTGCTTAATCCCCTCCTATTTATGCTGGATTAAATCTTCTACCCATGCCAACTATAGTTTATTCTGTGTTGGTCTCTAAGCTTTGGTGTCCCAGACTTTCTGGAAAAAGTGTTGCCTTTTGCTTGGAGCGGTTGTGGAGTTTACCCCTGTTGTCTTGTTGCTTCCTTCCTGCTCTTGTTTTCCTCCTAATCTGTTATACCTCTGTGTGTGCATGTTAAACAACAGAGTTTTGGTTTTCCCGTCTGTCTATTTCTGTGGGTTTTATCTCACACCTGTCTTGTCTGTCTCTGGGGGAGGGGGTATCAGATCAGGATTGGTCAGGAGCAGGGCCAGAAAGGAGACTCAGGATGTAAACCTATAAGCACTTCTTTGCAAGGAAAAGTCCAACCACCAATACAGAACCAAAACAGGGACACCCTGTGAAATTACATATAAGGACTATCACAAAATAGGGGAACCAAAAAGATGGACCAAAAGAATAATAAATGATTACCTTTATTATTGATAACATAAATGACATAGAAATGAGGCAGACAAAGCACAGGTGGCTGTGGTTAGCTTGCATAAAAGTGCAGCCACTAGGTGCTTCAATCCAAATACCATCCACATGTCTCATGGGTGCATATGATAAAGCCAGGAGTGTAGAGGCACACTCCAACTGTTGTACATACAGAACCCCCACTCTAATTCAGGGGTATCTAGTCCAAATAGCAAGGGGTGGAGTGGAGCTCCACCAATATCTGACAGTGGCATTTAACGCGCGCCAGTAGGTGGGTGCGCCATTCTCTGCTGCCATTGCCGTTGTGATCGTGGATCATCAATGGGTTTCATGGGACAGCCAAGGGTCTACAGAAGACCTCTGTGCCTGTCATTGCCATACTCCTGCGAAAGCCAGCGTTTAACTGGCAATCATGGGATATTGTGATTTTCACTATACTTATAACGCACAAGCAATCAGACAATCGCAGCTACAAGTCCCCTAAGTGGACTATTAAATATAGTAAAAGGTTAAAAAATAAATGTTTTGTGTTTTTAATATAAAAAATAAATAAAAATAAACACTAAAGTTCAAATAACCCCATTTTGAACCATTAAATATAAAACAAGAAAAAAATTGAATATACAGAATTATTTTTTTCGCCCACTGTAACATTGTAATAATAGGCGATCAAAAAAATGTATATACCGTATGTCAGTATAGTACCAGTAAAAACATCAGTTCATGGTGGAAAAAAATAAGCTGTCACACAGCCCCATATCCCAAAATTTAGAAGCATTATGGGTCTCAGAAAATGGCCGCGCTAACTAAATTTTGACAAATTTTTCATTCTTTTTTCACTTCTTAAATAAAAAAAACATGTTTCATATTAACGTAACCGTACTGACCTGGGGAATCATATTGCCAGATCAGTTTTACTGTGTAGTAATTATGGTAAATAAAAAAGCCAAAGAACAATTGTGAAATTGCACTTTTTTTTGCAATTTTAACGCACCTGGATTTTTTTCCCACTTTCCAGTGCTTCACATGATAAAATGAATGGCGTAATTTAAAAGTACACTTCGTCCCCCAAAAAAACAGCCCTCACAGAGTTATGTGAATGGAATAATATAAAAAAGTTATGGCTTTTGGAAGAAGGGAAAGAAAAAACAAAAACGGAAAAAAAAAACGAGAAAATAGTCTGGTCATGAAGGTGTTAATGAATCGATGGGGAGAGAAAGCCATCAACAGTGAATTACTATTATAGATAGTGTGTGACGTACTGCAGTAAAGAACAGTTATACATTTTACCTATAGCCATAGATGATAAGACGGTGTTATTATTCTTGAAAAGGGTTGGATACAGTCCTAGGATATCTCAGAGTTTTACACACACCTTTTCAAGGCAATTGGAGAACTGGATCAATGAGGTACTGATTACATTTTTTGAAAAATTAATCTGGCAATGTAAAACATTCTATCAAAGTAATCCGGCACTCAGACAGGGGAGTACGTGATAATAAGTGCTTTAATTCAACACAGTGTGTAAATAATTGGTGACGTGATCGTACATCTACATTGCGCTGGATACTACATACCCACTGACACCACCAACAGCTGTGTGATTCTGATGAAGGTCTAATCTTTGACCGAAACGTCACCAATTATTTACAAACCGTGTTGAATTAAAGCCCTTATTATCACGTACTCCCCTGTCTGAGTGCCGGATTTCTTTGATACTGTATTAAGGATTTGGACCCTATCCAGGCACCAATACACGCAGAGTGCCGAATCTTCCTCTCTTTATTGTAAAACCTTGACCAGAGCTGCAATATGAAGTTCAATTCAAAGTATAGCAGCCACTGCCGGATACTGCAGAACAGCTTCTATTCCTATACAGTTACAGGTTATCTCTTCCATAAGAACTGTTCTGCAGCTCCTGGCAGTTGGCGCTACACTTTGTATGTATACAGTATGTAAATTAAAAAATAAAACTTATTGCTGTTGGAATATAGTGAACCATCACTTACTATTCACTGGAGGTTGATACTAAACCCATACTGAAATAACAAAAAAATAAAAGTCTGAAGTTTTAGAAAAGCAACTAAGTGATATGTAGTCAAGTGTCAGTGTTGTTTCTAGCCACCTGGTACGTAAAGAACTGCTACACATACATCTTCAGTAGGTATGATATTTAAAGTAGGTTCATGTGTGGCATTTAGACTTGTAATTCTAGTGGTCAGTAAAAACATAAGCAAAATGAAAAACCTACCCAGCTTGTGAATGGTTAGATCATATACATAACAGGACATCTGGAAAGTAGAACTAGTTAAAGTGAACAGAATTATCTGTAATAATCCCTTGCATTTTATATTTGTTTTACAATGTAGCAGTTTACAATAATAGGATTTAACCTACTAGGAAAATAAAATCACAAATCACCAGTGTATGCGTGCCTGATTAGATTACAAATGCTCTTATTTTCATCTAGTCTATGTGAAAAGTGAGACTATTTATTACCGCAGTTCCCCATTCTTTGATTGTACAGTAGTTACATAAAGAAGCCTGTGTAGTTTATCCTTAGCTGACCTCCACCAACTGATCCTGGTAACTGTTATTTACAGATTAGTGCACAATGCTAACAAACTGGGCCCACCAAGCAGTATGATTGCAATTTACTGGTATGGCTTAGCATTTACATTCATTAAAATGTTACCACTCTTAAAGGGAACCTGTCACCAAATTTTTCATGTGTGAACTAAGACTAATGTAGCACCCCTGAGACTACAGGGTATTGTATTTTTATGTATTTTATAATATCCGTCCACCTTGGGCAGGCAGAGGTTAAAATCTTAGTACGTTTAATTTCCTGTTTTACACAGCCTCACACACAGGCAGAGGGGACATTGCTTAGGTGGGGGCACATGCAGGAGGGAGTTACAACAGACAGTTTACTTTCAGTTTACCTCAGAGTGCTTGGGACACCAGTGAGAGAGGACACGTAGTGACTAGCTCCCTCAGGGAGCTCTGTCTCTCTCTCAGGGAGGCAGAGCAGAGGAACTACCAGTTACAGACCAGTTCATACACCCTTTCCTTACCTGGGACCGGGCGAGTGGATGGCTGAGGAGAGGACCCCTAAGCTGAGAGAGCGGATAGCGCCAGTTAGGAGGCTGCAGGTGCATTAGCCGGCAGAGACTTGGAATAGGAGAGGTGGCCAGCCGGGAAGGAATTGAGAACCTGGGACCGGTAGTCGTGTGACATGGAGGAGAAGAGGGTTATAGAGGGGAAGATGTCGTTGCCCCCTTGGAACCAGCGCAGCTTTGGGTGGCAGAGTAGCGGGTCCCAAGAGCTCCAGAGACAGGGAGGGGACCACCAAATGAGCGCACAAGGAGAAAGCCCACAGGCTGCTCTACCAGACTTTGACCTCTGTCCTGCCTGGGAACGATCAGAGTCATTGCAGGAAAGAAAGAACTGTGAGTAAACAAAATCTGAAACCCGCAATCCAGTGACTCTGACTCCGTTTGTCATCGCTTTGTGATCTGGCGATTCCCAGTACCCCGTTCTCCCGCCTGGGGGGGCGATATCATCCCAGCTGCACCCCAACATCTCCCCCAGCGAGATACCCTGCAGCAGCGGCCTTATCCGCGGCCACACACCAAAGGTGGCGTAGTCGACATCATCCGTTCCACTCCTGGATGAGGAAAGGTCAGAGGTAGTGTCCGTAGGCCAGGGCCCCCAGTCACCACTGTAACCGATGACTACCTCTCCAGGAACAATCTTTGCTAGCTTCCCCTTACTGTGCACCACGGGGCCACGGAACCAGGTCAGGCCACGACTTCTACAAACCACTGGCCCAGCAACGGGTATACAAGGTACAGACTGAAGCTCCTATCTTGAGCTCTGTGGGGTGTCACACTAACACCTTCAGCAGTGCCTGTGCAGCATTCCATAAAGGTGTATGTTATCACCCGAAAAACTTTTTAGATTTTTCCACGCTGTATGTCAATCTGGACAGTTCAGTCTATCCCTCCTCTCTGCCACTGATTGCAGTCCTATTCCTCTGATTGACGTAGATGATGCCTCCTGTGTCATCCACATAGCTGGAGAGTTGTCGAGCCCACACATACACATCGCCAGCTCTCATATGTGCTTGTTGCTCTTCCCTAGTGCGGGCAGAGCCTAAAACATACTTGTGATGCGCGAATGGGTGATGTGTCTGCACAGCCTCACTTCCTGTTGACTAACTCGTTTTGGTATGAAGGCGAGGAGACAGAAGCCTGCGCTGATTGGACAAGGGGCTCACGTGACGTCACCATCCCACTTGAGCCTCGGCACCACGAGCAGCAGGAACGCTGGCACAGTGCTGGTACAGGAAGTGAGAATAGGATTTATCATTTTACCTGGTGGAAAGGTGGAATCAAAAGGGGGTGTCTTAGTAGTGGAAAACCCTTTTAAGTAAATGGGAATTAAGATGCAGTACCCAGCCACAGACATCAAACAATGTATGGGGCTTTTGTGTTCTTCCCGGAACATAGCTGATATCTGAAAATCCAAAAGTCATTATTAGAATAATTACCACAAAACACTTGCAAAGACTTCATAAGCATTTAAAATAGTCCCTTAGTCTGGTTCAGTAGGCTACACAATCATAGGGAAGACTGCTGTCTTGACAGATGTCCAGAAGGCAG
Organism: Anomaloglossus baeobatrachus; assembly: GCF_048569485.1. NCBI lineage: Eukaryota > Metazoa > Chordata > Amphibia > Anura > Aromobatidae > Anomaloglossus > Anomaloglossus baeobatrachus. The sequence continues at coordinate 369,131,352 of NC_134356.1, forward strand.
TCATTGACACATGCCACAAGGAGGGTAAGCCACAAAAGGTCATTGTTAAAGAACTTAGCTGCTCACAGAGTGCTATATCCAAGCATATTAATAGACAATTGAGTGGAAGGAAAAACAGTGGTAGAAAAAGGTGCACAAGCAATCGGGATAACCGCAGCCTTGATAGGATTGTTAAGAAAAAGCCATTCAAACATTTGGGGAAGATTCACAAGGAGTGGACGCTGCTAGAGTCAGTGCTTCAAGTGCCACCCTACACAGACGTATCTAGGACATGGGCTACAACTGTCACATTCCTTGTGTCAAGCCACTCATGACCAATAGACAACGTCAGAAGCGTCTTACCTGGGCTAAGAAGAAAAAGAACTGCACTGTTAATCAGTGGTCTAATGTGTTGTCAGATGAAAGTAAAGTTTGCATTTCATTTGGAAATCAAGATCTCAGAGTCTGTAGAGGCCACTGGAGAGGCACACAATCCAAGCTGCTTGAGATCTAGTGTGAAGTTTTCACAATCAGTGATGGTTTGGGAGCCATGTCATCTGCTAGTGTAGGTCCACTGTGTTTTACCATACCAAAGTCAGCGCAGTAGTCTACCAGGAAATTTTAGAGCACTTCATGTTTCCCTCTGCCAACAAGCTTTTTGGAGATGGAAATTTTATTTTCCAGCAGTTCACTCTGCCAAAAGTACCAATACCTAGTTTAATAACCACAGTATCACTGTGCTAGATTGGCCACCAAACTCGCCTGACCTAAACCCTATATAGTGGGTATGGTCAAGAGGAATATGAGAGACACCTGAACCAACAATGCAAATAAACTGAAGGCTGCTATCAAAACAATCTGGGCTTCCATAACACCTCAGCAGTGCCACAGGCTGATCACCTCCATGCTACGCTGCTTTGATACAGAAATTCCTACAAAAGGAGCCCCGAACAAGTATTGAGTGCATTTACGGTACATGCTTTTCAGTAGGCCAACATTTCTGAGTTTAAAAATCATTTTTTCAGTTGGTCTTATATAATATTCTAATTTTCTGAGATAATGACTCTTGAGTTTTCATTGGCTGTAAGCCATAATCATCAGGGGAAAGCTGGTGACGTCACTCGCTTAGAGCTATAGAAGCCAGCAACGCGGTGGATCGTGCTCCTGTTTTTCCCCTTACTGGCTTACATAGCCCTTAGCAAGTGACATCACCCAGCTTTCCATGTACGCTGTCACTGGAGAAAGTAGATTTCCATCCGGAACTCTCCTTCACGTGCACCGCGATTCACCACCCAAACCCGATCGCCCACCATTCTCATCAGGGGTTGACGTCTTAGGAAGGAAGGAGTGTACAATCCTAAGCACACTCCGGGGTCCACCGTGCTATGGATGAAATATAGCTGCTAAGAGCCCAGAGTGCAGGGCGGACAACAGGAGATTAACGTAAAGCTGGGTATTAATGAGCGCACTAGGTTCTGTGTTATTTGCACACAGACTGCACTAGCAGTAAAATAAAAGTAATGTAAATTCAAGTGACCTGCCTTTTCAGTGAAACAGTGAAATCCTGCATTGCCCCCTGGGAAGTATGCAAATCAAGGGGGCAATGCACCTAGGATTTCACTGTTTGAGCGCCTTTGTTGGCTGCTGGCAGTGTTTTCTCTGGCTGGTCTCCCCGAGATCAGTGATTGTTTTGTCTTGTTGGTCTACTAGGCATTGCTCCAACCTAGCCAGAATCCTACTCCACACTGATGAGGGGCAACACCCCGAAACAGCTGTCTGTGGATGGATATCTGGCCTTGGTATTTCCCTTGTCATATCTTTAAACTCGTCAAAGAGTTGGATATTGACTAAAAGGGCCACTTAAAGGGAACCAACCATCAGGATTTTCGTGTATAAGCTGCAGCCAGTGCAGTACTGGCACTATCATGCACAGTGTGTACATACCATCAGGGGGCAGCTCGGGTGTTTAGTCAGTGAAATCCAACTTTATAAAGTTTGAAATTTCGTGCACTTTTTGATTGACGTGTGCACCTCTCTGTTAATGTCCGGGCGGGTTATGCAGGAGTTCCCCGCCCCCCCACTGCCTGTTCCTCCCTCTCTCCTGATGTCCGGGCGGGTTATGCACGTGTTCCCCGCCCCCCCGCGCCGCCTGTTCCTCCCTCCCTCCGGCTGTATGTAAATATCTAATCTTCAGAAACATGGCGCCGGAGTGGGCCTCTGCGCACAGCGCTTATCTCCGGCGCCATGTTTCTGAAGCCTGCATTACACAGCTTGGTGTCTGCAGACTGCAGAACAGCTGATCGGAGGACGCGATCAGCTGTAGCTATGATGACGTGCCGCCTCAGGACACCGGGCCAGGACAGGAGCTTGCCAGCGACATCGGGGGTCAGGTGAGGTAAGCTCACAATGGACTCACATGACCCCGTGACGGCAGTGCTGCGAGACCCGGTCACGGTAGTGATATCGGGTGGCACTGTCTTCACGGGGTCAGGTGAATGAAATTACTAGCACCTGTGATATCATTGCCCCAGCAGGCACGCACACATTATACACACACATACACACACTATATATATATATACACACACACACACTGCTGTGTGTGCGCCCCTGCGTTGACCTGGGCTCACCTTCTGAGTTCCAGGTCACTGCAGGAAAGCACTCACAGCTGTGTGTGTGTATAATGTGTGTATGCGCGTGTGTATAATGTGTGTATGCGCGTGAGTATAATGTGTGTGTGCGCGTGTGTATAATGTGTGCGTGCGCGTGTGTATAATGTGTGCGTGCGCGTGTGTATAATGTGTGCGTGCGCGTGTGTATAATGTGTGCGTGCGCGTGTGTATAATGTGTGCGTGCGCGTGTGTATAATGTGTGCGTGCGCGTGTGTGTAATGTGTGCGTGCGCGTGTGTATAATGTGAGCGTGTGTATAATGTGTGTATGCGCGCGTGAGCATGTGTATAATGTGTGTGCGCGCGCGTGTGTGTATGCGCGCGCGTGTGTGTATGCGCGCGCGTGTATAATGTGTGTGTGCGCGCGTGTATAATGTGTGCGCGCGCGCGTGTATAATGTGTGCGCGCGCGCGTGTATAATGTGTGTGCGCGCGTGTATAATGTGTGTGTGCGCGCGCGTGTATAATGTGTGTGTGCACGCGCGTGTATAATGTGTGTGTGCGCACGTGTATGCGTGTATAATGTGTGCGCGCACGCGCGTGTGTGTGTATGTATAGTGTGTGTGTGTGTATAGTGTGTGTGTGTATAGTGTGTGTATAGTGTGTGTGTGTGTGTGTATAGTGTGTGTGTGTATAGTGTGTGTGTGTGTGTATAGTGTGTGTGTGTGTGTGTATAGTGTGTGTGTGTGTGTATAGTGTGTGTGTGTGTGTATAGTGTGTGTGTGTGTGTGTATAGTGTGTGTGTGTGTATAGTGTGTATAGTGTGTGTGTGTGTGTGTGTATAGTGTGTGTGTGTGTGTGTGTATAGTGTGTGTGTGTGTGTGTATAGTGTGTATAGTGTGTGTGTGTGTGTGTATAGTGTGTGTGTGTGTGTGTGTATAGTGTGTGTGTGTGTATAGTGTGTGTGTGTGTATAGTGTGTGTATAGTGTGTGTGTGTGTGTATAGTGTGTGTGTGTGTGTGTATATAGTGTGTGTGTGTGTGTGTGTGTGTATAGTGTGTGTGTATAGTGTGTGTGTGTGTGTGTGTATAGTGTGTGTGTGTGTATAGTGTGTGTGTGTGTGTGTATATAGTGTGTGTGTGTGTGTGTATATAATGTGTGTGTGTGTATAGTGTGTGTGTGTGTATAGTGTGTGTGTGTGTGTATAGTGTGTGTGTGTATAGTGTGTGTGTGTGTGTATAGTGTGTGTGTATAGTGTGTGTGTATAGTGTGTGTGTGTATAGTGTGTGTGTGTATAGTCTGTGTGTGTATAGTGTGTGTGTATAGTGTGTGTGTGTGTGTATAGTGTGTGTGTGTGTATAGTGTGTGTGAGTGTATAGTGTGTGTGAGTGTATAGTGTGTGTGGTTGCACAAGCCACCTTCCAACATACATATCGATGAAAAATTCATTATACAACCGCAAGTAGCAGCAGCATAGGTGGCGAGGACGCGGCAGGCAGCGGGGATAGGTAAGCTCTATGAATACTCCACCTCCTCCTACTTCTCCATCATCATTCTCCTCCTCCTCCATCATTATTATCCTATTATACACACACTATATACACACACACTCACACTATACACGCGCACACACACACACATTATACACGCGCGCGCGTGCACACACATTATACGCGCGCGCACACATTATACACACACGCGCACACACACTATACACACGCGCACTATACACACACACACACTATACACACACACACACACTATACACACACACACACACTATACACACACACTACACACACACACACACACACACACACTATACACACACACACTATACACACACACTATACACACACACACACACTATACACACACACACACACTACACACACACACACACACACTATACACACACACACTACACACACACACTATACACACACACACACACTACACACACACACACACACACTATACACACACACACTACACACACACACTATACACACACACACACTATACACACACACACACACACACACACTATACACACACACTATACACACACTATACACACACACACTATACACACACACTATACACACACACTATACACACACTATACACACACACTATACACACACACTATATACACACACTATATACACACACACACTATACACACACACACACACACACACACTATACACACACACACACACTATACACACACACACACACACTATACACACACACTATACACACACACACACACGCGCGTGCGCGCACACATTATACACGCGCGCACACACATTATACATGCGTGCGCACACACACATTATACACGCGCGCGCACACATTATACATGCGTGCGCACAAACACATTATACACGCGCGCGCACACACACATTATACACGCGCGCGCACACACACATTATACACGCGCGCGCGCACACATTATACACGCACGCGCGCACACACATTATACACGCGCGCGCGCACACACATTATACACGCGCGTGCATACACACACACACGCGCGCACACACATTATACACATTATACACACGCTCACATACACACATTATACACACGCTCACATTATACACACGCGCACGCACACATTATACACACGCGCATACACACATTATACACACGCGCATACACACATTATACACACACACAGCTGTGAGTGCTTTCCTGCAGTGACCTGGAACTCAGAAGGTGAGCCCAGGTCAACGCAGGGGCGCACACACAGCAGTGTGTGTGTGTATATATATATATAGTGTGTGTATGTGTGTGTATAATGTGTGCGTGCCTGCTGGGGCAATGACATCACAGGTGCTAGTAATTTCATTCACCTGACCCCGTGAAGACAGTGCCGCCCGATATCACTACCGTGACCGGGTCTCGCAGCACTGCCGTCACGGGGTCATGTGAGTCCATTGTGAACTTACCTCACCTGACCCCCGATGTCGCTGGCAAGCTCCTGTCCTGGCCCGGTGTCCTGAGGCGGCACGTCATCATAGCTACAGCTGATCGCGTCCTCCGATCAGCTGTTCTGCAGACACCTAGCTGTGTAATGCGGGCTTCAGAAACATGGCGCCGGAGATAAGCGCTGTGCGCAGAGGCCCACTCCGGCGCCATGTTTCTGAAGATTAGATATTTACATACAGCCGGAGGGAGGGAGGAACAGGCGGCGCGGGGGGGCGGGGAACACGTGCATAACCCGCCCGGACATCAGGAGAGAGGGAGGAACAGGCAGTGGGGGGGGCGGGGAACTCCTGCATAACCCGCCCGGACATTAACAGAGAGGTGCACACGTCAATCAAAAAGTGCACGAAATTTCAAACTTTATAAAGTTGGATTTCACTGACTAAACACCCGAGCTGCCCCCTGATGGTATGTACACACTGTGCATGATAGTGCCAGCACTGCACTGGCTGCAGCTTATACACGAAAATCCTGATGATTGGTTCCCTTTAATATGGTGGTTATGGTGGTCTCCTAAAAAGAGTCACTCCTTGGCTGGGCCCTTCACGGAGGGATATCTGGCTAGTTCTGTCGAGACTCCTAACAGAGGCTCCACAGACCTTTTTTTGATTTGCATACTTCTCAGGGGGCAATGCACCTAGGATTTCACAGTTTGAGCGCCTTCGCTGGCTGCTGGCAGTTTTTTCTCTGGCTGGTCTCCCCGAGATCAGTGATTGTTTTGTCTTGTTGTGTCATCAGAACAGCTGACATCCCACGGCCAATCAGAAGGTGCCACGTCACCAGCATGCTCAGTGGCCCGTTTTCTGTACTTAGAATCTGGCAGAGCAGATTCAGTCCGCACATACTCAGTGGCCCGTTTTCTGCACTTAGAACCTGGCAGAGCAGTTACAGCCTGCACATACTCAGTGTCCCGTTTTTTTTGCAATTAGAATCTGGCAGAGCAGATTCAGCCCACACATGTGCAATGGCCCGTTTTCTGCACTTAGAATCTGACTGAGCACAATCAGCCCGCAGAACGTCACGAGATTGAGCCAGCCGTGGCCACCTAGGCGGAGCAGTGGCCACAGAGGGAACCTCAGGCAAGGGAGAGACAGAAGCACCCGCCTCCAGCGCATAACACTGGGCATTACATTTTTGGGCACCCTGATCAGACAGCCTCCATATGCCAGGTACTAGCATCACTGTACTACCCTGACTTGTAACAGTACCTAATCCGATTCCTAACCTCCCCCCAATTTACTAATTTTATTTCTTTTAGGTAATATCCAGTCACCTATACACCTTGCTGCCCCTCCATAGTTCACGATCTAGGGAAACTACAAATCCTATCTCAATCTGGGAACCCAAAGGCAAGTTTACACTAATGACTCCACTGTAACTCATAGCCCCCCTTCCCTCCCTTTTTTTCACACACTCATTTCAAACCTTCTTGTATTTGTCTCGTACAAGTGAATCTCTGCACGCCATTGTGGATCTACATCACCTCCATAAAGACCACACAATAAACCTCCAAAACCACAGGTACCCAAGATATTTTAATATATATTATCCATTCCCCTTCATACTATTTTTTTACAGTATTATTAGTGCAGGATTAGAAAGTGAAAAGTACAGAAAAGACCTGAAGAGACACCGGAGTGCTGTAAAAGGAGTGAGGGACTGTGGAGTACGGAACCAGTTCACCAGGAACCGAGGGTTACCTGTGGAAGTATAAGACTCCAAGAACCGCGGGCTGCCTATGGACAGTGGGACACTTTATGGTCAGCTGTTAACTCTGCCGGGCGAGAAGATCTCCAGGGTCCATCGCCAACCCAAAAAGTCTGAAGCACAAGCAGCATAGAGGGGACCGGGGACTGAACCCCTTAAATAGTTCAAGCTGCCTACATTAGGACCAAGACTGAAGAGAAGGGACTCCCAAGTAGCTCTAAGCCACAGGAGTCCAACCACAACAAGTGTGCACGGAGGACAGCCAACCCAGGTCACAGCTGGCACAGAGAACAAGGGGAGAACAAGTAAAAGCAAGGCAAGTTGAAACTGCAATACTGGTGTGGACTGTATATTATCACCCCGTGCACTCACTCAGATGGTTCTCCATTACAATCCCCTTCACCCACTGCTGGCGTCAAGTCCTGCTTGCGGAGGGCTCAAAACACCCAAGCTGCACTACTCCATCAGTCCCAGCAGGACTCTGCAGCGGTGGCTTCCAAAAACCTGGCCACATACCGCAAGTGGCATAGATGACAAACTCTTTTATTTTTATTTTATTTTCCCTTTCCTTTTTATTTTTAACCCCTTTTTTATCGGACCAACCCCCAGGGTCAGGGAACCGGGCATCAGCCACGACAACGACTCCCTCTGAGTACCACACATGCCCGGGACCTAGTACCCCACAGCCCTGGGGCGTCACACATGCCTCTCTTTTAGTCTTATTTCCTGTAACAACACACTTTATTCTAACATAAATGTATAGAAAAACAAGAAAAAAAAACAGTTTCCTAATATACACCACCTCTAGTCATTCACAATTCAAAAGAGTAAAGGCCCCTTTACACACTGAGACGTTCTAGTGATTCCACCAGCCATCCCGACCTGGCCGGGATCGCTACAAAGTCTCTGGTGAGTCGCTGGTGAGCTGTCAAACAGGCAAACCTGGTCAACAACGCAGCAGCGATACGGACCTGCAAAATGACCTAGCTGGTTATTGGGGACGTGGCAAAGCAGCTATTTGAAAGGGAAGTAGCTAACAAAGTCGTTGTAACGGTGTCAAACACACCGATGCATGCTGCGCAGCGGGAAACAAAGGACCAAAAAATGTTCCTGAGAGATATGTAGCGATCAGCGACCTCACAGCGGGGGACAGGTCGCTGATGTGTTTCACACACTGCAACGTCGCTGGGGAGGTCGCTATTATGTCACAAATCCGGTGACGTCACAGCGATATCGCTAGCGATGTTGCAGTGTGTAAAGGGGCCTTAACATACAACCTTCACAGCTACTTAACTTAGAGGTTACAAAGCTATTTACATTTCCTGTTTTGCCACACATCATTATTCTGCCATCAGTGCTACTCCTGGACTCTATTGATCTGGAGCTATAACAAAAGTAAAACATCTTTCACGTCACAGGGCGTTTGATACAAAACACAGAAAACAACCAGCATACTAAAGGGGGCTTTACACGGTAGCGATATCGCTAGCAATTTCTAGCTAAATCGAGCGTGTAAGTACCCGCCCCCGTCGTGCATGCGATTGTTTGTGATCGCTGCCGTAGCGAACATTATCGCTACGGCAGCGTCACACATACTTACCTGGTCGGCGGCGTCGCTGTGACTGCCGAACAATCCCTCCTTCAAGGGGGAGGGACGTTTGGCATCACAGCGACGTCACTAAGTGGCCAGCCAATCAAAGCGGAGGGGCGGAGATGAGCAGGACGTAACATCCCGCCCACCTTCTTCCTTCCACATTGTGGCCGGCGGCAGGTAAGGAGACGTTCCTCGCTCCTGCGGTGTCACACATAGCGATGTGTGCTGCCGCATGAGCGATGAACCACCTGGATAAATAACCCTTACCGATTTTTGAGTTTGGGACGACCTCTCCATGGTGAACGATTTTCACCATTTTTGAGGTCGCTGGTCAGTGTCACACGCTGCGATATCGTTAATGACGCCGGATGTGCGTCACTAACAACTTGACCCCGACGACCAAACATTAACGATATCGTAGCATGTAAAGCCCCCTTAAGAATTAACTCCTGTTTAAATTGCACTCACATAAAACTTCAGATTAAACTGTTCTTTCACCTATCTGAGTCTCACAAGTCAAACAATTATTTACGTTACAAAACAACAAACAAACCTAGTAAACAAAACAAAAGTAAAATAAACTAAATGTAAAACAGTTACTTCCATAAAAGAAAAATCAAATCTAGAGTAATATAAACTAATAAGACAAAACAACCAGATATATAAATCACCATATACTGTACATAAAGAAATATTACAGGCCTGCTGGAATACGAGGCCTTACAAAAGGTTTCTTCAACTTACTACAGTCTTCCTGTTTGTCATATAGTGATATTATCAGATTTCTTTGCAATATGTACAAAAATATCACATGTAAAACTTTATACAGAGCCTTATTTCCTCTGTATTTAAGTCCATGGCCATTTACTGTACCTGGCAAAAAGACCTAAACCAGTACAGGCATAGCATCTAATGCCACTCTTGATTTAAAGCTCCAAACAATACATGATTCATTATGTATAGATCTTTTAACCTGTTCCATTACTAGGGATGTACTTTTCACAATCTTTCTTTTGTATTCTTTTATAACTTTAGAAAGCACAAACTTTCTTATACATTTATGGATATCAACATTTGATCCATCACCTTTACCATTACTCACCCTTTTTTGTCCTCCATAGGGCAAAATTGTTATGAAATCTGTCTTTGGTTTCATAGACAATGAGAAGGCTGGCAATTATTGATGTTATGTTGCATACTAGTTATCAGTTTAGAACTAGTAGCAAGCTTGACATTCAATGGATTAATTGTCGTATCACTAGTTGTTGTCTTATCCTTAAATGCTTTGATCTCAGCAGCAGACTGGGTCAGCTGTTCACCAATATCAAGACAATCATTTTTCATCTTCAGCAGTTGCAATTCAAGCATACAAATCTCTATCAATATTGCGTTGATCATTCTCTGCCATCTATCTATGTATCTATAAGTCACAAACTCTGCAAGCTGATTACACATTACTTGCACTAGAAATTTGGTGAATCTGTACAAAATGATTTCTCATACACACAAATTAGTTTAGCAAGCATTTGGAGCTGTTTGGTTGTCTTTACAGAAATAATCATGTCTACATGCTTGCTAAAATAGAGCAAACGACAGCAATTTTGCCATTTTTGGTCTAGCTGAGATATGAGTACGGGTTTTGGGGGTGGGGGGGGAGTACTAGGTTTAGCTAACGGTTTAAGGGTAGATAAATACATACTCACTATTTCTGGAGCCATCTTGGTTTTCCTCCTTGTCCCTTGTGTGTTAAAAAGGTAATTTTCTCCAGAATACTTTTTCCAACCAGCTGGATTTTCCCTTTTGAACAACGACTGTGACTGTATACATCACCACAAATGCCACTTACGAAGCAATACCCTTAGGACACAAAACACATTCATTAATAGGTTCTCTGATTTTAATTTAATTCTGTGTTAAGTCTAAAAAAATAAATAAATAAAAATTGTCTGAGCTTCAAGGCCTAGGTGCACAGTATAACACAACACTTCACCGTGTATGGATTCTACCTGTCTGCAACCCACTACCTATATAAAAAATAATCAAAAATAGCCTGAGCCTGTGCTCGCCATTGTAAAAGGAGAAAAAAATTATTAGTCACTCAAAGATATATTTCCTTGTTTCTTTACCCTTTCTGGTGTATCCAATACATGTGCAGTCTCACAGCACTGTTTTAATAATAAAATATAACAAATGTGTTCGCTAACAAGACTATGAGTATGCTTCATTTACAATATTATGATAACACATGTCAATACTTCTGGAATTGTCACCTTTTTGAGGCCATATCTACCCACTCTCTCAGGCCGTGTCAAATTACATCATGGACAATCTGGCAAGGGGATTCATCTTGATGTCTTCCTCTGCAGTAGGAGCTGAATTCATCTTTGTTAAGGTAAAGGATGGAACTCTCCGGCTTTGTATAGACTATAGAGACCTCAATCAGATTACGATCAAAAACAAATATCTATTGCCTCTAATTCCGGAATTGTTTAATCATCTTAGAGGTGCCAGGATGTTCACCAAGCTTGATCTGCAAGTAGCGTACACCTAATATACATACACCAAAGAGATGAATGGAAGACCGCTTTCAGCACCCGTGACAGTCACTATGAGTACCATGTTATGCCATTCTGTTTCAGTAATGCTAAAGCTCTTTTCCAAGAATTGGTGAATGACATCTTCCGAGATCTCCTTAACACTTGTGTGGTGATTTATCTGGAAGATATCCTGGTCTTCTCTTCGGATCTGCCTTCCCATATGAGGAACATTCACTAAGTACTGCAAAGACTTAGGGAGAATCACCTGTATGCCAAATTTGAGAAGTGCGTCTTTGAACAGTCCGCTCTTTACTTCCTAGGATATATCAACTCAGACATGGGACTCAAAATGGATCCTTAGAAGGTGTCTTCAATTCTCATATGGCTTCATCCTGCTGGCGTTATGGCAGTCCAACATTTTTTAGGATTTGTAACTATTGCTGGCAGTTTATTCCCTACTTCTTGTCTCGGACCGCCCCATTTTCTGTGATGATCTGTAAGTGTGCTAATCCGGAGATCTGGACTCCAAAGGCTTAGGACACATTTCTCTTCCTGAAACAGGCCTTCTCTTATGCTCTTATGCTTCACAGACCAGAGATTAACAAGCAATTCTTCTTGGAAGTGGATGCTTCATCTTCTGGGCAGGTTCAGTTCTCACACAGAACTCGCCCACTGGGCGAATTGTAACCTGCGGTTTCTTCTCCAAGGCCTTCTCTGCACTTGAACGCAATTATTCAATTGGAGATCATGAGTTGTTGGCAATTAAGATGGCTTTAGAGGAGGGGCATTACCTACTCGAGGGTGCAATTCATCCAGTTTGCATTTACACCAACCATAAGAACTTGGTTTACCTGCAGTCTGCACAGAAGCTGAATCCACGACAAGCTCACTGTTTTTTGCCCGCTTTGACCTAGTTCTTTATTTCCCGCCAGCAGACAAGAACGTCAAGTCAGATGCGGTCTCTAGGTCCTTTGTACCCACTGACCAAGAAGAGAAGCATGAACATTATATCGAGCCTTCCAAGATGGTTACTGTTGTTCCGTTGAACTTGCCTTAGATTCCTTCAGGGCAGACTTTTGTATCGGAATTGGATAGGAACAAGGTTCTGCGGTGGGATCACTCATCTAAGTTGGCTGGCCATGCCAGATAGAGAAATACTATTCTACTTATCTCACAACATTATTGCTGGACAACCATGAGGAAGGATATCGTGGAGTTTGTTTCGGCCTGTCCTTCATATGCATGAAACAAGACTTTCAGGCAACTTCAATTGAGACAACTTTTACCACTTTCCAATCCTTCAGCTCCCTGGCAGCACATCTCCATGGACTTTATTACATATCTCCCTGTGTCCTCTGGATGCTCTGTCATTTATGTAGGGATGGACTGATTTTCAAAACTGGCCCACTTTACTCCTCTCTTTTGTCTTCCATCTGCTCTCTTGCTCACAGAGAACTTCATCCAACACATCTTCTACCGCCACAGATTACCACTTCACATCGTATCCGACAGGGGAGTTCAATTTATATCAAGGTTCTGGAGACCTACTTGCAGAATTTTGAATGTGTCCCTGGATTTCTCTACTTCTTACCATCCTCAGTCCAACGGCCAGGTGACATGGGTCAACCAGATCCTGTCTAATTATCTGTGGCATTTTACGAATGTACACCATGGCGACTGTGTCAAGCTTTTGCCTTGGGCGGAGTTCTCGTATAATAATCACGAAACAAGGCATCTGCAAACTCCCCGTTTTTCACTGTATATGGCTAACAGCCCAAGGTTCCCCTTTAGATGACAACTGCTTCTGGCATCACTGCTGCTGATGCTCTTTCTATAGACTACTCCAAGATCTGGAAGGACACCAAAGCCATTCTTGCAAAGTCGTCTGAATGGGTAAAAAGGCATGCGGACAAGAGACTCTTGGATCCACCACATTTTCGTCCAGGAGAAAAGGTATAGCTCTCTTTGAAATTCAAACGTCTCAAAATAGCTTCTTTCAAGCTGGGTCCTTACTTTATCATTCTATTTGAGGTCATCAATCAAGTCAACGCCATGTTTTATAACAAGAAGCTTCCAGCCTCATTATGCATGCCAAATTACTTCCACGTATCTCTCCTCAAGTCAGTTGTCTTGAGCCGCTTCTTCAAGGATCCATGTGCCACGCCTTTGCATGTCTGCTCGAAAGATGTTTGAGGTAAAGAATATCCTGGCCATGAAGAAGGTTAGAGGAAAAATCAATTTCTTGGTGGACTGGAAGGGTTTTGGCCATGAACTGAGGTTGTGGTGGCCCAAGGAGAATATTAATGCCACTCTTCTCCTGAAAAAAATTCTTTCTGGCTTAATGAGGAGGAGGCGTAAGAAGAGGGGTATTGTAACGCCAGCATTCCTGAACTCTACCACTTCCTCCAACTGGCAGGGATGCTAACGTACTCACCATCTTAGCTGCCCAGCTGTATGTCCTGGTTCGGTACCCACTGTGGCACCCAGGGTCTGTGCACATAGTGCAGGTCTGCTGGTAATGTGCTTAGGGTGCTCACTGCTTTTTTAAGGGACAGTGTGCACTCCTGAACTTTCCTCAGCTGATAGCTGGCATGCACTAGGTATTTAAGGCACCCTCCCCTATAGGGAGGTGCCTGAGCAACTTCAGTATCTAGTGTGTCTTGAACCTATTGTTCTTGTACCAGAACCTGCCTGTGAATCTGAACATGTACTGACCTTGTCCTGTCTAAACCAGCTGTCCTGTCAGAACCAGAACCTGAACCCATACTGTCTAAGCCAGCTGGCTTGTCTGAACCAGTATCGGTATCATTCCCTTCTGTAATCCTGGCCCTGTCCTGCCTGATACTCTGAGTCTGTACCTGCTACCCTTGGGGCCAGCTGTTTCAATACCAGGGACAGACCTAGAGTGGTACCTGGTGGCTACCTGCAGCACAAGCCTAGCCTCACCATCAGAGGTAGCAAAGAGCTAGGTAGTTGCTTAGTCATGCCTCTCCAAAGTAAACCGGGGCACAGTGGGTTCACACCCACCAGTGGGACAGCTATGATATCAGTGATCATGAATTGTGGGCAATCAAGTGGGCCTTTGAGGAATGGTGCCATTTCCTCGAAGGTGCCAAACATAAGATCACTGTTTTCACAGACCAAAAAAAATCTGACATACTGTATTTTGACTCAGCCAAAAGGCTAAATCCTAGACAAGCTAGATGGGCTTTGTTCTTCTTCAGTTTTGATTTTGTAGTAAAATTTAGACCTGCTATAACAAACATAAAAAAAACAATGTTTTCTCTCAAAGTTTCTGCCTATACCAAACTGGAGACTAAGAACAAATCCCCATTGTAGCTGAGGTTATAATTGTGTCCTTGGTTACTCTTGATCTTATTGAAGAATTACGTAAAAATCAAGTATTAGCACCATGACAATACTCCTTCCCAAAGATTTTTGTTTCCCCAGTATTCTCTACGAGTACTACATGAGTCTCATGATTCTGTCCGTGCAGGTCACCGAGGGATTAGAAATACAGTCCTACTAACCAGGAATTTTTCTTGTCCAACTATTATTTGGGATCATAGGTAATAAATTTGTGCCTGAATTAAAACACTCCAAATCAAGAAGCTGGACTTTTTCTGTCCTTAAGGCCCCGTCACACTAAGCAACATCGCTAGCAACATCGCTGCTAACGAACAACTTTTGTGACGTAGCAGCGATGTTGCTAGTGATGTCGCTGTGTGTGACATCCAGCAACAACCTGGCCCCTGCTGTGAGGTCGTTGGTTGTTGCTGAATGTCCTGGGCCATTTTTTAGTTGTTGCTGTCCCGCTGTGAAGCACAGATCGCTGTGTGTGACAGCGAGACAGCAACAACTAAATGTGTAGGCAGCAGGAGCCGGCTTCTGCGGAGGCTGGTAACCACAGTAAACATCGGGTAACCAAGAAGCCCTGTCCTTGGTTACCCGATATTTACCTTTGTTACCAGCCTCCGCCGCTCTCACTGTCAATGCCGGCTCCTGCTCTGTGCACATGGAGCTGCAGGACACATCGGGTTAATTAACCCGATGTGTGCTGTAGCTAGGAGAGCAGGGAGCCAGCGCTAAGCATTGTGCGCTGCTCCCTGCTCTGTGCACATGTAGCTGCAGGACACATCGGGTTAATTAACCCGATGTGTGCTGTAACTAGGAGAGCAGGGAGCCAGCGCTCAGTGTGCGCTGCTCCCTGCTCTCTGCACGTGTAGCTCCGTGCGCTGGTAACCAAGGTAAATATCGGGTTGGTTACCCGATATTTACCTTAGTTACCAAGCGCAGCATCTTCCACGCGGCGCTGGGGGCTGGTCACTGGTTGCTGGTGAGCTCACCAGGAACTCGTGTAGCGACGCTTCAGCGATCCCTGCCAGGTCAGGTTGCTGGTGGGATCGCTGGAGCGTCGCAGTGTGACATCTCACCAGCAACCTCCTAGCAACTTACCAGCGATCCCTATCGTTGTTGGGATCGCTGGTAAGTTGCTTAGTGTGACTGGACCTTTATCCACTCCAAAAAGTCCTTGGACCCACCTCTCCATTGTATTCAGTAGAAAAAACCTGAGACAGGCACAACGTAGACAAAGCTTTTCCACTAATAAGAAGCGCTAAAAAGGGCCAAGCTTTGCTACTGGAGAGAAGGTGTGTTTGTCAACCCAAAATATCGAACTCAAAGTCCCCTCCACTAAATTGAGTCCCAAGATAATCGAGGTGGTAAATCCAGTAGCTTTCCAATTGAAACTTCCCCCCTCATTCCAGATTCCCAATGTTTTTCACAAACCTTTGATAAAGATTTATCAGTTGCTGGTTCACTCCATTGATAACCCCCTTCCACGTATATTGGTTGGAGGCAGTCTTGAGTATGAAGTGGAAAAAATCCTTAATTTCAGGATAAGATGACAGTTGGATAGACAAAGTGACGTAGGGATATAAAAAAGCCCAGAGGGTATTACCAGGGATATTTATTTTGACGCATTTCAGAGAGAGACCCCCTCTTCTTCTTCAGGAACAATCCCATGTGATTTTTATATCAATGTGTTTTGGAGAGAAAGCCCTGTCCTTCTTTAGAAACAATCACATGTGATTGTTCCTGAAGGAGGACAGAGGTCTCTCTCCGAAACGCGTTGAAATAAAAATCATTGATAATACTCTCTGGGCTTTTTTCATGCCTATGGCAGTGCAGCACTTTTTCTTTGTCTATCCAACTTCTCCATGTGGAGCCGTAGCAGCCATGGCGTTCAAGTTTCTACAGTCAATTGTGACTTATACAATTTTCGAAGGAGACTCCTGTAGAGTTCAAGTCACACTGTTATCATCTGACAAGACCCTATTTTTTGCACTTATTGTCTTCCAGCATAGATTCTTCTTAATTCCAGGATAGGGAGGAGATCATTGCAGTACCTTCTTCATTGGAATGGCTATGGACCAGAAGAAAGATCGGGGGTGTCAGCTAATAGCATTGATACCGAAAACCTTATCAGAAAGTTCCATCGGTCTTTTCCTGGTAAGCCTGATACTTAGTGTCTCAAGATCCCTGATTTGTGCTGATTCCTGTCATGTCAGTTCCTGTTTCTGCTGCTAAGCTATGTTGCAGATGATCCGTTAACACATTAGTCATGTTTAATTCCTGGGACTTTTGGTGCCTTTGATCAGAGAGTTCTGGGACTAATTGTTTGTTTGTTTGTTTTTTTCTGAGAGCCTTGGGTGGCACGGCTTGCTATTTAAACCCCGGGGTCTCTGACATCTACTGCCAGTCAATTAGTTTTCTTGCTTGACTTGTGCTCTAATCCTCGCTTCTGCTGTTTTCTTGATTCCTCCTGTTGTGTGACCTTGGTGTGAATTTTGACCATCCTCTTGTCTTACGATCCAAGACATGACTTCTTGGCTCTGGTTCGCAAGGAAGGGTTGGCAACCTTTCCTGCCTCTGGTTCGCTCCGTCGTATGGCAGGTCTTCTGTGGAAGCAAGCCACTGGACCCTAGTGTAAGACCAGGTCCCTGTACAGTGGTTAGGGTGAAGGTCAGGGTTCCTCTGGAATCTGATGGAGTGGCGTGTGGGAAGTTTGTCTGTTTGTTTGTCTTTTGAGTCTGTGGCCTCTTACCGACGTGATACCTACTGTATGTTATTTACATGAATGATTACATTTACATATTTACTTACTGCAGGGTATTTGCTTATTTTGTTTTTATCCTTAGTTATGTTTGTTAACGGCCACAATGTGAACATGTACCTACAATTTGGACTTATATCAACATGTATTCCAGCTCATTTCTTTGGTTTTGCATAAAATGGCTTGTCATTCAAATAGTCAATTACTTTTGAGCCAGTTTAAAAGGAAGGACTGTTTATAATTAAACGTAATTCATATTCTGTAAAACCCTTTGGATTAAAGGGAATTGCTATGCAATTTTAGTGCAGCATGCTGCAGGGGTTGAGAGACTGATCCAGAGATATACCTCTTGCTGAATTGCTTGGAGTAGTTTTGATAGCATCCCTGTTTTCTTTGCTGTAGATCAGGCCTGCACAACATACGGCCTGTGGGCTGCATACTCCCGCAAACCTGTCTGGGAGACACAGCTCCCTTCTTGCTATTTTCAAATGTATTAGCATCATGGTTCTTGTATGGTCCACAGTCTGATGATGACTGGTAACAGCAACTCTCAGCATCTCCTTACCATTGTTAAGGACATACTGGGAGTTGTAGGTTTATGCAATACAATTCTATATGGGCTGACTTGACATTTCCATTGATCACTGTACCAATAAGCTTGGAGCTGTGTACATGTACTGATGATGGTTCAGGTGCTGCATGCATGTACTGATGGTGTTGATGGCCTTGCATTCATGTAGAGATGGTGGTTTTTCCTTTGTATTCATGTACTGATGGTGTTTTTGGTGCTGCATTCATGAATTGATGTTGGCTTTGATGCTGCATGTACTGAAGGTGGTTCTGGCCCTGCATTCATGTATTGATGGTGGTTCTGATGTTGCATTCATGTACTAATGATGCTTCTGGCACTGGATTCATGATGGTAATTCTGATGCTGCATTTATGTATTCATGATGGTTCTGGTGTTGCATTCATGTTCTAACAGTGGTTCTGGTACTGCATTCATGTACTGATGGCGATTCTGGTGCAGCACTCATGTGCTGATGTGGTTCTGATGTTGTACACATGTAGCAATCCATAACATGCTTCATCGCTGGGTTAAAACTTAAAAATCCTCAAAGCTTAGAGATTTGAGATTATGAAGAGGATTTGACAAGTTTCTCATTAAAAAAGTTTAAGTTACCATCTGGTTCTGGTCATGTATTAATGTACTAATGGTTGTTCTGGTGATGTATTCATGTACGTATGCCTGCTATAGATGTAGCATAGGTCAGAATGCTCAGCTGTGTAACGCACCTAATTGCAGCTTTTCATGTATACTCCCTGTTGGTGCGGCCATCATCACAGAGGACGTAGACACACTGTGGATAGTTATTATTTTCTTTTTTGCCCTGTTTTGCACCTTTTTTTTACACATATACATTGTCTGTGACATCTTTGCAATTTTTGTTCTTTAGGAGTCACAGCCTCATAATTATACTATGGATCTACATTGATAACGAGGTACATATGACCTATCATGGTGTTTTTTGGGGTTTTTTTGAAGTAGCTTAATTTTTTTTTTATTCAAGACAAATCTTAGGGCACATGCTTTCCCATTGCAATGTGAAACTGTATATAAAATGGACAGAAAAAAAAAAGGAGGGAAATAATTCAGGTTCTGCTTAACGAAAATATCTGTGCCACAAACTGAGCGAAGGTGAAGGCTTTTAAAGAAACATTTAAAGTTAGGATAAGAAAATTGAACTTCATAGACTTATCCAATAAAGCAGATTGGTAACTTTTGTTTATTTAAGGACTGATCTTAAATCAGTCTTATTCATATATTTAAAAAATAAAAAATAAAAAATATATACACACAACATTGCAAGCATGGGCACAATATACAATTCAGTATACTACAATAATCCAAGAAGGGAGTAAGTGGCAAATTTTGGTGTAAACGTACTTGCAGCAAATGGGTATACTTAAAAGGGAACCTGTCAACAGGTTTTCGATATGTAAGCTAAAGCCAGCAGGCTGCAAGGGTTAACACAAAGTTTAGGGAAACCTATTTTATCAGTCTGATCTTTTGTTTATTTAAGCAGCAAGACACTTATTATTACAGGATTAGAACTTTATGTGAAGTCCAACACACCCCATGCTGTGATTGACATCTCACAGTCAATGTACAATCTCTATTGAGAGCCTGGTGAGGGCGGGAACAGCTCCCTGGGCTCAGCTACATGAGTAAAGCAAAAAAATGCACATTGTTAGATTACTAGCTATAGAGGTTCTAAGTAATACATCCTTGGATTCAGAATCTCCTTGCCTACATAATGCTGCTCTCAGAATGAGGTAGCAAAAACCTGCTGACAGATTCCTTCCAAGGGTTTACATAGACAAAATGTGATGATTTTAAACTTGGTAAATAAACAAAAACAAACAGAAGCGATGATAATACAGATTTAAATACAATGGAACTTTCTTCATGCTTAGCCATATTTAAGGCTTATATAACCAAATTATTAGGACTAAAACAGTACATAGATCTACATTAAAATATGGACTGCTCTTGCTGGAATTGGTACAAGCTGTAACTATTTAGTTTATACTCATCTTCCTTTTGTTATATTATTGCAAAATACAAATAAAATTCCCTTGTTTAATAGTATATAGTACAGGTCTCTAGAAAATAATAGCTGCTACAAACATTAAAGATCTTTTCATAATAATAAAAAAAAAATCTATGAAATGTCAATTAAGTTTACGTTCAGCAGGAAGTATCTAAACATTAAAGAAATACAAAAGCTTCTTACAGTTTTAGAAGCAATATTTCCTAAAATATAAAATAATTCATTAAATTCAACTTGAATTGTTTGCCTTGTTCTCCTGTAGGAAGTTTCAAGAGACATCTTACTACCATTTTTCATTTTTTTTGGGGTTAAAAGAAAAAAAAAAAAGATAAAATTAAATGGTAGTAGTATATTCCTAAGAATGGAGCGAGGAAAGTTTGACAACTTTTTTTATATATATATATATATATATATTTATATATATATATATAATTGCCTTATTCTGTCTGTCTGTCTGTCTGTCTTGCTCCAAAATTGTGTCCTTACGGTGACAAACAGCGGATTGGCCGCTGGGCTCGCCATGGCCCCGCCCCCCGCACGGATTGGCCGCTTGCCTCTCCTCGGCTCCGCCCCCTCGCACGGATTGACCTCTCGCCCCGGCCCCCTGCACGCATTGGCAACTCGGCCACGCCCCGCCCCTCTCACGCATTGCACGCTCGCTCTGGCCCTGCCCCCCGCACGCATTCCCCGAACCGACTCCCAGGTGAGTACTGTAGCCCCGGGAGCCCACATCAGCGTACGTCGGCGTACGCTGGTGTGGGCTCCCGTGCGAGCGGGGGGCGGGGTACGCTGGTAACCATGGAACACATCGAGTAATATTGTAGCATGGTTACCAGCGTACACCGGCTCCCAGGTGAGCGCATCAAGGTCCTGCAGCGGCGGAACACACACACACGCACACACATAAGAACAGACACACACACACACACATACATCAGATCACACTCACTCTCACACACACCTCACACACACATCAGATCGCATCCACACACTCACAACATCCCGTGATATCGCTTGCTTCTCGGCGGCGATACTGTGCGTGCAGTGACCTTCCAGGACCTGCCGGAGGATCACATGGCCGGAAGCATGTGGTATCTCCGGATGTTGTGATTGTGTGAGCGCGTATGTGCGATATCGTCAGTGTGTGTGTGCGTGTATGCGATCGGATGTGTGTGAGTGTGTTCTGATGTGTGAGTGTGTGTGTGTGAGTGTATGCGATCGGATCTGTGAGAGTCGGTAGAGGAGCACGGCGTGCAGCACAGCTGCTGGGACCGCCCACCGGTGGGCACAGGGAGAAGTGGGGTGTGTGTGTGAGTGTATGCGATCAGATGTGTGCGTGTATACTGTCTGATGTGTGACTGTGGAGCACAATGGGGGGTGCACAGTATGGGGGATGGAGCACGATGGGGAGTGCGCAGCATGGGGGATGGAGCACGATGGGGAGTGCGCAGCATGGGGGATGGAGCACGATGGGGAGTGCGCAGCATGGGGGATGGAGCACGATGGGGAGTGCGCAGCATGGGGGATGGAGCACGATGGGGGGTGCGCAGCATGGGGGATGAAGCACGATGGGGAGTGCGCAGCATGGGGGATGGAGCACGATGGGGCGTGCACAGCATGGGGGATAGAGCACGATGGGGAGTGCGCAGCATGGGGGATGGAGCACGTTTGGGAGTGCGCAGCATGGGTGATAGAGCACGATGGGGAGTGCGCAGCATGGGGGATGGAGCACAATGGGGAGTGCGCAGCATGGGGGATGGAGCACGATGGGGGGGTGCGCAGCATGGGGGATGGAGCACGATGGGGGGTGCGCAGCATGGGGGATGGAGCACGTTTGGGAGTGCGCAGCATGGGGGATAGAGCATGATGGGGAGTGCGCAGCATGGGGGATGGAGCACGATGGGGAGTGCGCAGCAGGGGGGATGGAGCACGTTTGGGAGTGCGTAGCATGGGGGATGGAGCACGATGGGGAATGCGCAGCATGGGGGATGGAGCACGATGGGGAGTGCGCAGCATGTAGGATGGAGCACAAT
Source organism: Anomaloglossus baeobatrachus (assembly GCF_048569485.1). Taxonomy (NCBI): domain Eukaryota; kingdom Metazoa; phylum Chordata; class Amphibia; order Anura; family Aromobatidae; genus Anomaloglossus; species Anomaloglossus baeobatrachus. The sequence continues at coordinate 369,153,538 of NC_134356.1, forward strand.
GGGGAGTGCGCAGCATGGGGGATGGAGCACAATGGGGAGTGCGCAGCATGGGGGATGGAGCACGATGGGGGGTGCGCAGCAAGGGGGATGGAGCACGATGGGGTGTGCACACCTCCCCCCAAAACACACACACACCGCCACACACGCACTGCACAACACACCACGCACACACTGGGAACCACAAACACTGCCCTACACAGACACCCACACACACAGACAATGCTGCACACACACAACACTCAACACACAAACACCGCGGCACACACAAATATACGCACATACCGCACAACACACACATTGCACAAAACATACCTCCTCCAAAACACACACACATACCCCACACCCACACAAACCGCGCAACACACACACACAACGCTACAGACACACAGCGCTCTACAAACAACGCAACACACAAACAACACCGCTCTCACCCCCCGCCACACCCAGACAACACCCAAAACATGTACAGCGCTCTACACAAACAGTTGGTAACTACACACAGCAACATCTATATATATATATATATATATATATATATATATAAAACAAAAATCATACATTAACTACACAATACGTAAATTCTAGAATACCCGATGCGTAGAATCGGGCCACCTTCTAGTATATATATTTATATATATATATATATATATACACACACAAAAACATGACATTTATATTCGATAAAACAAAAAGAAGCTTTCCGAACTATTTGCATAGCAGTTAGAAAAAAATGTAATGCCTATACAACTGGTAACGCAAAAATCATTTGCCAACATTGAAAACGTATTGTTTTCATAGCAAAGGGTGACACCGCATTAGTCATGACCCTTATATTGCCTCACACTGGAGGCCCATCCGATGATGCAGTCTCTTTGCTTTCATAAGTGACTTGAGTGAACTGCCACTGACAAGATAGGCAATGCTGCCCAAGTTTAATTATCCATGGAAAATTACAACTAAAAAAACCCTTTATATTTGTATATAAATGCACGATAAAGATAATTTTCTATGCAATTGTTCCTAAAACCGGGAATCCAAAATACTAAGTTACCAAACTTCCTGGGCCACCCGTAACCTTAGAATCCCTGATACTGGTGAAGTGTGCTGATGAAAGTACTTTTATACCCATGTTCAACATTGACCGAATCAGAATGTTCTAGGAAACTACTGTACTCAGGTAAGCTTTCAGCAGAATCTCCAAATCCATGGTAGTATCCATACTGTAAGATATCAGTAGCCCCATCACCCAATGAAGGTCTAGATATCACCCAGCTACTAGGGCTCCCATTAACATGCAGAGAGCCACAGGTTTGAGAATTTACAGCATCAATGTTGGTTTCAGTAAAAGTCCCATGTTCATCAGGGTTGTCCTTCATGCCTTTGGTGACTGTCACATTGGCGATTCCTTGGGACAATTGAAGGCACTTACCCTGATGAAGCTGGAATCACTGTAACTTACTGTTCAGCGAAACGTACGTTGGAGGATGGCTTTAGGGCAGGTTGGGTGGTACTATCCCTCTGGTAGCTCTCTTTGTCCCTGACAACTTTAATCTTATTATGGTAATTAACATATTACCATTCCCATGGTATTCATTAGGATCTATTGTCTTTATCTTGCACATACACTTTGGTGGATATAAATGTCCAGCCATAATTTATTCACAGCACTGACCCAATTGTTGTTCTATTATACTGTGATTTATTGTACCGAACCTCCTGTTTACTTCCCATGGGTCTTCTACTCCTTTTGTAACCTTACATCAAGTGTTTTTTCAGGGTACTCTGCGTCCCATAGAACCATTACCCTTCTGTGTGGTTTTGATTCTTTTTTAATCATGGCCCTGATTGTTTGTGTGTCATTTTAATAATGTCTTCCAATAAACTTTGTTATAATTTTGCACCATATATACTCCGTTTCTCCTGTTCTTCCATATCTCACCATTCATTACAGCTTTGAGTGTGTAACTAGCTTCATTTTATAGACAATCATCTTGGCTATCTCATACATACATTTGACTTGCAACTACAGTATTTAGCATGTGATTAGTTATGCTGATTTTTGTCATGTCATTGCATTGTAACTGTCTTGCTCCTGAAAATCTAAATTTTAATTTTTCTATTTTTTTAGTATTTTGTAAATGGTTTAGCTTTCAACACTGCCTGAATCATTCTGGGCATGCTCTCGATCAGATTCAAGCATGACTTGAGCGAAATCTGATCCCAAGTCTCTTCTACAAGTTTTCAATATTGGTGCACACTGGTCGACTCACTTGGGTATGTTACAGGTTTTTCTTCAATTCTACCTACAAGTGTTTAATTGAATTGAGGTCTGGGGACTGTGGGGGCTAATCCAGAACCTCTACTTCACTGTCATTGAACCATTTCTTTGCCAATCTCAACACATGCTTAGGGTTGTTGTTCTGCTGGAACATGATGTTTCCTTTTCATACCCATAGTACTCGAGTGTATTAAGTAATTTGTCTCATAGGATACTCACGAAAAGCTCAGCATTGTGACCACCATCGATCATGGTCAAGTATCCAGCGCCTTTAACATAATAATAATCTTTATTTCTATAGCGCCAACATATTCCGCAGTGCTTTACAATTCAGGAGGATCATATACAAACAAGTAACAGTTAAAGAAAATACAATAATTAGATGGAAAAAGAAGACAACCCTGCTCGTGAGAGCTTACAATCTACAATGAGATGGGGGGAACAAGGTACAAGTGATTATTTACAATGACAATCCAGCCATCTCAAGGAAATGGGTGATAGATAATGGCTGCCTGAATCAGTTGGCCAGTACCTTGTGATGCATTTGGGTGCCATGGAGTTTGACGTGGGGTTATGTTCTGAGAAGGCATGGAGGGACTATGTGAATTTACAGTAGTAAAGTGTGGGAGTGTGATAAGCCGCCCTAAAAAGATGCGTTTTTAGGGTGCGTCTGAAGCTGAGTAAGTTGTGATTCGTCCTAGCTTCTTGGGGTAGAGTGTTCCAGAGGATTGGTGCACAGCCTTTGGCTGTGAAACACCCCCATATCATCAGGCTTCCTCCACCGAACTTGACAGTTTCTTCAATTTCTCAATCTGTTAGCCCCTTTTTCCTTTGTTAATTCCAGACCCATTTGTGCCCGAGAGCCTAGTCTATTGACATTCGTCTCAGTTCTCCAAATCACCAGTTTTCAATCGTCTGCTATTCATTTTTCATCCTTCTTTGCAAACTCGAGCAAATGCTTGTTATGATGATTTTGAAGACAAAGCTTCTTCCCCGTTTTTCGGGCCACCATTCCAGACTTGTGTAACGTGCATTCCATGGTGCTTGCATGGATGTATGTGATCTCACTATTACGAAGCATATAAGCCACCTCCACTGTCATATTTGTCGCACTGGAACTGATAGACCTTGAGATGAGCAGACTTGTTGACTCTAATATTTTGCCTGGACATCTACCTTTTGCCTTTTGAATGGATCTACAAACTTCATTTTGCATTCTTCAGGCTGTCATGGTATACACATGATTTTCTTGGCTGAGAGACCACTATTGATCAGCTGGATGATGCTGCTTCTCATTTCTTGGGAAATCTTCTTCTTGGCTGCTCCTCTATTCGAACCAGTGACCTTACATTTTGGAATCAACCTATTAAAACTCTGAGTTATTAGGGAATGTGAGCACAGGTTGTAATTTGTAGTATATAGGAAGAAAAAAAAGTCAAACACCAGGAGCAAGACAGTAGTAACAATGCAGTAACATGACAAGAATCTGCATAACTAATCATATGCTAAATAGCTGAAAGTCAAATTTATGTATGAAATAGCCAAGATGATTGTCTATAAAATAAAAGTAGCCTCAAGGTGGAAGATGCAGTGGATGGTGAGATATCGAGCCTGAAAGTGAAAAGTTCAAGATACTGTTACCCTTTTGCTTGTCACTGTATATGTCTTTATATTGAACAAACAACATATTTATGAATCTGTACATTCATTTAATACTAAAGGTGTGGGGGCCCTGTATGTTCTTTTGTTTTTTTTTGTTCCAATTAGTGTCAGTCATGCCAATATTCTATTTATAGACGTAGCTGACAAATTAGTTGTCACTTGACTGTAAGCATGACTGCTTTAGAACCAGCAAAGCCAAATCCTAATCGGTATAAATATATGGTGTGGATGTTAAAGAGTGAAAGTACCTGAATTATTTGAGAAGTCTAGTTTCCAAAATGGGGTTAATTATGAGGGGGGGGCACTGCTATTTTGGCAAGTTAGGGCCTATGCAAATGCGACATCACATTCAGGAGAAATTGCGTAACACATACATTTGGGTAACAAATTATTATTCTCTCTTATTATCCTTGCAAAAATTACAAACCTGTGGATAAAACAACATTTTAGTGGAAAAAATGTAATCTACATTTTTTCACATTTTAAAAAGTTATTTAATGCTGAACACACCAATAAATGAATTCCTTAAAGAGTTTAGTTTCCACGATAGGGTCACTTGGCAGGGGTTTCTGCTGTTTTTACATGTCAAGGACTCTACAAATGTGACATGGTGTCCACAATCTGCCCCATCAAAATTTGCAGTCCAAAAATGTTCTCTGCATGCCTACTATGACCCCAAGCAGTTTTTGACTACATATGGGATATTGCTACATCCTGCAGAAATAGAGTAACAAACTTTGGGGTCCACTTTCTCCTATTGCTCCTTGTGATAAAAGCAAAATTGTGGCTAAAATAACATTCTACTAAAAAAACATAATTTTTTGTTATCAAGCGCAAAGGTTAGAGAGTTCTGTGAAGCACCTGTGGGCTCAATTCTCAACAACCCCCTACATGAAGTCTTCAAGGGGTTTAGTTTCCAAAATGGGGTCACTGGGAGGTTTCTGCAGTTTTGGTACCTCAGAGGTTCTCCAAATGAGACATGGTGTCTGCAATCTATTCTTATCAAATTTACGGTCCAAATAGTGCTTCATCTCTTGATTTTTTCAATCCACTTTGTCTTAATTTGTGTGAAATACTTGAAGGTTTAACACATTTCTTAAAAGCAGTTTCAAATAATTTGAGGGGATCAGTTTTTGAAATGGTATCACTTCTGGGCAGGGGTGGGATTCAAATTTTTAATAACAGGTTCTCTGTAAACCCTGCCCATTTGAAACCATGCCCCATTCTGTAACCACACCCATTTAGTTAGCCACATCCATTTTGCGCACTTTCCTCCACCACAAAATACAAGTAATTAATAATAAAAACTTTCCCCTTCTTACTCTTCCTATACCTTCACTTTCCTATCAAGCACCAGTTGTTTCAGTCAGTGTCAGTCACTTATTTACTTGGCATATTGTATGAAAGTTTTTCTACAATGTTTGAAAATTATTACTAAAGGAACCCTGCTCAAATTGGAACAGACAACCTTTTCTATACAGATCCCAACCCATACAGATCCCATCCCATTACAGATCCCATGCGGCCTCCACTCCCCTGCAGGCTCCCACCCCGAATTCCATGCCGCCTCCACTCCCCTGCAGGCTCCCACTCCATGCGGCCTCCACTCCCCTGCAGGCTCCCACCCCATGTGGCCTCCACTCCCCTGCAGGCTCCAGTCCCATGTGGCCTCCACCCCCCTGCAGGCACCAGTCCCATGTTGCCTCCACACCCCTGCGGGCTCCAGTTTCATGTGGCCTCCTCTCCCCTGCAGACTCCAGTCCCATGTGGCCTCCACTCCCCTGCAGGCTCCAGTCCCATGTGGCCTCCACTCCCCTGCAGGCTCCAGTCCCATGTGACCTTCACTCCCCTGCAGGCTCCAGTCCCATGTGGCTTCCTCTCCCCTGCAGGCTCTAGTTCCATGTGGCCTCCTCTCCCCTGCAGGCTCTAGTCCCATGTGACATCTACTCCCCTACAGGCTCCAGTCTCATGTGGCCTCCACTCCCCTGCAGGCTCCAGTCTCATGTGGCCTCCACTCCCCTGCAGGCTCCAGTCCGATGTGGCTTCCTCTCCCCTGCAGGCTCGAGTCCAGTCCCATGTGGCCTCCACTCCCCTGCAGGCTCCAGTCCCATGTGGCCTCCTGTCCCCCGCAGGCTCCCACTCCATGTGGCCTCCACTCCCCCGCAGTCTCCAGTCACATGTCGCCTCTTCTCCCCTGCAGGCTACAGTCCCATGTGGCCTTGTGTCCTCTGCAGTCGCATCTTCGGCTCACAGAATGCTTACCTGCTCCAAGTGCCGGCGGTCTCTCCTCCGTCATCCTCCGCGGCACTCTGCATACTGATGCTGACAGGCGACAGCGTGGTGAGCTAATCTCACCATGCTGCCGTGACCTCTGAAGCGTCATCACGCCGCCGGACGCCGGGTCAGAGAGAAAACTTGCTCCACTGAACCCGGAAGTGCGGCCTGCACGGAGGTACGGGGATTAAGATGTATTGGCGTCTTATAGACCCCGATACAAATGAATACAGGGAACCGGGTCGCGGATGCTGATTCTTGCTGGTTTTGCGAACCGGCTGTTATTTTAACAACCGGTTCGCCCGAACTGGACAGAACCGGCTGAATCCCACCCCTGCTTCTGGGGATTTTCCGATATACAATCCCCTTAAATTCCCTTAAAAAATAAATAGGTCCGTAAAAAATTGGATTGGCAAATTTCCTTGAAAAAAAAGAAAAATTACTGCTTAATTTTAACCTTTCTAACATCAAAACAATAAAGGGATGTTTGAAAAATGAAGCTGACTTAAAGTAGACATATTAATTATTTTGTGTGGTATGAATATCTAGTTTTAGGATATATGCATTTAAAGTTTGAAAATTGCACATTTTTCTAATTCATTAAATTTTTTATATTTTCACAAAAAAAACCCAAAACGTATTGATTTAGAGATGAACGGACCCGTGGAAGTACAGGTTTGCCGGGTTCAGCCGGACTTTAGATAAAGTTCAGTTCAGGACCCGGGCTTTGGTCCCGGCACCCGGACCTCATTGGAAGTCATGTCATTGGGCAGTTCAGGTCTCTGCCCACATACAGGCAGCCATAAACAGAGTATTTTCGGAGTGGGGGCGGCAGGGTTTTTTTTTCCTTTGTGCACACAACATCCAAAAAGGTTGTTTTTACCCCTACTGAGAGCCATCAGAGACCGCAAACGGCTTACACTGGTTAGCATATGAAGAGCACCCAAACTCGGACACTGATTTTTTTGTAAAGTCCGTGTTCGGTACGAACCCCACAGTTTGGGTTTGCGCATCTCTAATATTGATTTAAATTTTACACTAACAAAGTACAATGTGTCACGAAAAAAACAGTCTCAGAATCACCGTGATATATAGAAGCATTCCATTACCACATAAAGTGACGCTGGTCAGATTTACAAAAAGTTGCTTGGTTATTAACATCAAAGTTAGCTCTGTCACTAAGGGTTTAAATAACAAAAAAGTTCAGTTACTCTTTAAGTGTTTTTTCTTTTTTCATCCTTGTATTTGAATTTGTTAAAAAATGATGTATTATTTTATGCATACAGGTATGTACATGTATGTAGCTGTTTTTTAAGTGTTAGTTTTTGGAGTCTATGTACAAGTTGTATTTTTTTAAGGCATCATTATTTGTGTCGCCATATTCTGAGACACATTATTCTTTTATTGTTCCAACAATCTATCACTGTGTAAACCTTTTCTGCAGCTTAGTTTTCCTTGGTTTCATTTGTATGTACATTTTGTTGTAGAATTCAACAAAATCATTCAGCACTGAATAAGTAGAATTAATTATTCTACTTTGGAGATACTGCCACCATCATCTTCATTATCATTACAATATTAAAATTACAGGAAAAAAGACAAACAAAGTAGAGGTCACAAAGCACAATATTAACAAACATGAACAATTAACACAGTGCCATTTGTTGTCCACTGCTTAAAGGGGTTGTCCACTACTTTTATATTGATGACCTATCCTTAGAATAGGTCATCAATGTCTGATAGGCTGGGGTCCAACACCCCGCACCCCCTCCGATCAGCTGTTCTTGCTCCCGTAGGCTGCAGCAGGCAAACCAAAATGCTCAGTTCCGGCACTGCTGAGTCTTCTGATAGTGGCCGCAGCCAGGTATTGCACATCTGCCTCTTATCCAGCCGTCAGCTGTTGTTTTACTTCAATACATCTTTTCAACAGCTAAAGCTCAAGCTCCATATCAGCACAAATCATCTCTCTCTGCAGTCGATGGCTCTGTGAAACTATCTACAGTCATGTCCCCAGTTGGGTAGTACTCTAAATCTAGAAGTTCTTGATGATCCCTAAGATAATGGAGCTTCACATCAATATTCTTGACTCCCGAATCAACTCTTCCCATCTGTGCAGGTGCCAGACATCTTTGGTAGTAATGTATGAATTTCATTTCTTCTTTGCAGCCTTTATTTTATCCATTAATTGGCTCTCTTCCAAGAACTGAGAATGCGTTACCAAGATGTGGGAAGAAAAGAGAGATTTTCAGCTCACCTGACACCCGAAGCCATAAGATCCTAGGGATGCACGTGCTCTGCTGGTAAGTCCAAACCAGCCAGCAGGTAATGTAGGAAAGGGAAAAATCGGACCCAGCACCAATTCCAAAATTATGTAAAAATCAAACTTCTTTATTAATACATGGTTAAAAAATTCTTATATGAAGACCATGGTGAAGAGTATGGAACATAGCACTTTACGCGTTTCGGACTTTATAAATTTAAAAACAAAAAACTAGTACTTATGATTAAGGACTAGTTTTTTGTTTTTAAATTTATGAAGTCCGAAACGCGTAAAGTGCTATGTTCCATACTCTTCACCATGGTCTTCATATAAGAATTTTTTAACCATGTATTAATAAAGAAGTTTGATTTTTACATAATTTTGGAATTGGTGCTGGGTCCGATTTTTCCCTTTCCTACGTTACCAAGATGTACACTACTGACAGAAGTTCTGTCGCTTATCCATGTTATGTAAATAAAAGCTTATAACCTGACTTTAAATTCATCCATTGGTTTTATAAATTTCTCTTTTGAAAGCTGAAACCCTCCCAAATTTGGTTTAGGTTATGAAAGTAAAGTTGCTGCAAAGCTGAAATATTGATCATTTATTGAACACAGAAAGGTCAGATTTTCGAAGACAAAAGTTTTGTCGCCCACAAAAAATAATTAACTTCTAATACAAAGATATTTTGCAATAACATTGGTGAATGAAGTTGTGGTGCTATTAGAGCCATATTTAATATTTTGTGTGACTTCCATGAGCTTGAAGGACTGCATCCATGCGGTTCAACAATGATTCATACAATTTATTGATGAAGTCATAAGGAATAGCAAAGAATGCAGTCTTACATGCCTCCCAGAGTTCATCTAGATTCTTTGGTTTTGTCTTCCAAGCTTCCTCTTTCATCCTACACCAAACATGCTCAATGATGTCTGGTGACTGGGCTGGCCAGTCCTTGAGCACCTTGATCTTCTTTGCCAGGAGGAATTTAGTTGTAGAGATGGATGTATGAGATGGAGCACAATACTGCTGCAGAATTTGACCCCTTTTATGATGGGGAATGTAAGAGGTAGCTAATACGTCTTGATATTTTAGGCTATTGATATTGCCTTCTACCTTGCAAATGTTTTGCACACTCCCATACTGAATATAACCCCAGACCATGATCTTTCCACCACCAAACTTAACAGTTTTCTGGATCCATACGGGCTCCAGTAGGTCTCCTGCAGTATTTGCGGTGGCTGTGGTGTAATTCAACTGAAGATTCATCAGAAAAATCCACTTTCTGCCACTTTTCAACATCCATCTGTTTAGCAGGCTGTGGGACTTGGCAAATGCCACACAGGCAGTTTCGAGACAGAATCTTACAAACTCTTTTAGTTGACACAGGGACTTGAGGTGACCAGGCCTTTTGGAGCTCTGTTGCAGTGGAAGAGGGGCTGGCTTTGGATTTTCTAACCAATAAACGTTCCTCCTGAGCAGTTGTCTTGCGGGGTCTGCCGGACCTGGGCTTATCAAAAACATCTCCAGTCTCTTCAAATCTTTTTTTTAATTCTTTGTACTTGACGCTGAGACACATTAAAAGTGCGAGCCACCTCTGCAGTGGATCTGGTCTTCAGCCACTTGATATTAATAATAATAATTTTATTCACTTATATAGCGCTATTAATTCCACAGCGCTTTACATACATTGGCAACACTGTCCCCACTGGGGCTCACAATCTAGAGGCCCTATCTGTATGTCTTTGGAGTGTGGGAGGAAACCCACTCAAACACGGGGAGAACATACAAGCTCCTTGCAGATAGTGTCCTTGGTGGGATATGAACCCAGGACCCCAACGCTGCAAGACTGCAGTGGTAACCACTGAGCCACCGTGCTGCCCATCATAATCATTACCATAATCAAAGCTTTGGTCGCAGGGTGGATTTTTGGCATATTGTCAGAGGTCAAGTTGCAGATCAAGTGAAGGTCTGAGGTGCTGGGTTTCTTTTTATACACACCCACTAATTAACCCATCATTTAGTGAGCACAGGTGAGGATGTAAACTAGAATTGGGTGCATTATATGACAAGGCGACAAAACTTTTGTCTTGCCAAAATCTGACCTTTCTGTGTTCATTAAATGATCAATATTTCAGCTTTGCAGCAACTTTATTCTCATAACCTAAACCAAATTTGGGAGGGTTTCAGCTTTCAAAAGAGTAATTTATAAAACCAATGGATGAATTTAAAGTCAGGTTATAAGCTTTTATTTACATAACATGGATAAGCGACAGAACTTCTGTCGGGGAGTGTATGTTTCTTTTTTACAATCTCTTAATTTATTCAAAACTTCACTCTTGATTTTCATTAGGTAAGTGACTGTATATATTGATTATTCATCTATAACAGTCAATTTATTCTACTTACCTCCAAATGTATGTTATTTTATTGGACTGCACACATAGTTATGTGTAAAAGGGAACCTGTCAGGACTCCTTTGCCCTCCAATCCAGCAGCATTCACATCTGTATGACTAAATTCCCTACCTAACCAGCCCTGTATAATGTTATTCACTTACCTCAATGTTTTAAAATAGGATTTATAACCTCCACTTTTCCTATGCTAATTAGTGCCTTGACTAGTCAATGGGGCATTAGTTCCCCAGATTAGTCGGCCTGTGTTCCATGTTATCACGCCCCTGTGGGCGTAATAACATGATCTTCATGAGCCGCTATCATCGCCAACTACTGGTAATATCACACATGCAAGAGTCTTTTTTCTGCAGCATCAGAGAAGTGCACTGTGCATGATTGGAAGAACAGCTTCTGCACTTCAGATTATGAGTAGTTTGAAAAACAAAATGGGGAGGGCACCAAAAATATATCATTCAGGGATCAATACCACAAGCACATCCTAAACAATATGAAAATTGAAGAGATGTACAATTATTATATATTATATTCAGAATTTTGGTCATTTTTGGCTTGGTAATTCTCTTACCAATAAAAATTCCACCTTCCCACCTTTTTCTTCTTGTTACTGTGTTACCACGTGTTCCTTTTATTGTCACATTCTGTCCCCCCCTTTTTTTGGGCATTCTATCATTGTAAAGAATGGTTGTGATTATACTATACTACTAAGAAAACTTGTAGACCATAAATTGTAATCTCTATGGGTAGAACAGGGCCATTAGGTATATCATAATTAGAGTTGAGCGATGTTCGAGGTTCAAGGTTTGCCAATTTCATGTTCGAGTGATTTTGGGGGGTGCTCGAGATCAAACTTGAACTTGAGCTTTTTGTTAAAAGCTCGACAGTTCGAGTTAGGTTCTAGTTAGGTTTGATCAACATAAACGTGGCTTTTCACAGTAAGGCTATGTGCACATGTTGCTATCTGCATGCGTCCTGCGTCCCCAGCACAATCCCTCTCTCTTTCCTACTCACTGATCACGGGCGCCTCGCTCCACGTCTGTTACAAATCTGCGGTGTCTTTTCCTCTTTAGAAAATGGCTGCCGCTTCATTAGTCAATTAGTTATTCCGTGCTTTCCCCGCCCACCGGCGCCTATGATTGGTTGCAGTCAGACACGTCCCCAAGCTGAGTGACAGCTGTCTCACTGCAATCAATCACAGCCGCCGGCGGGCGGGTCTATATCGTGCAGTAAAATAAATAATAAAAAAAAAATGTGGTTCCCCCATATTTGATACCAGCCAGGATAAAGCCGCACGGCTGGAGGCTGGTATTGTCAGGATGGGGAGCGCCACGGTATGGGGAGCCCTCCAGCCTAACAATATCACCCAGCAGCCAGCCAGAATAGCCGCATCCATTAGATGCGACAGTCCCGGACTCTAGCCAGCTCATCCCGAATTGCTCTTGTGCGGTGGCAATCGGGGTAATAACGGGGTTGATCATGCCAGGCGTCTCCCCGAGACACCTTCTATGATCAACCTGAAAGTGAAAGTAAATAAACACACACAGCAAAAAATCCTTTATTTGGAATAAAAGACAAAAAAAATTACCCTGTTTCACCCCTTTATTAATCACCAAATACCCCCTCCAGGTCCGACGTAATCCACACGACACTGTCAGCTCTGCTCCCTGAAGATGTAACAGCACCGTAAAACACCATCGCGCTGTATTAGGTCCACGTAGCAATGAAGTGAATCGCGATGTCAGCAGAGATTTCAGTCAGCACTGCAGGCTTCACAATTATAAAATCTGCCCATCTTTATCAATAGAGGCAATAGCTCAGTGGATAGAGAGCTCCCCTATGAAGCAATGGGTCACATGTTCTAGTCCCGGTGAAGAACTTTTTTTATTTTTTGTATTTTTAATTATATCGTGCAGTAAAAGAAATAAATAAATAAAAAAAAAATGCGCTTCCCCCATATTTGATACCAGCCAGGATAAAGCCGCACGGCTGGAGGCTGGTATTGTCAGGATGGGGAGCACCACGGTATGGGGAGCCCACCACCCTAACAATATCACCTAGCAGCCGCCCGGAATAGCCGCATCCATTAGATGCGACAGTCCCGGAACTCTACCCAGCTCATCCCGAATTGCCCTGGTGCGGTGGCAATCGGGGTAATAATGAGTTTAATCATGCCAGGCGTCTCCCCGAGACACCTTTCATGATTAAACTGAAAGTGAAAGTAAAGAAAAACACACTGCGAAAAATCCTTTATTTGGAATAAAAGACAAAAAACCACCCTGTTTCACCCCTTTATTAATCTTCAAATAGCCCGCCAGGTCCAACGTAATCCACATGACACTGCTCTGTATCAGCTTCATGTAGCAATCAAGTGAACCGCGTGTTCAGCAGAGACTTCAGCAATGCAGAAGTCAAGATTACCAAATCTGCCTATCATTATCATTAGAAGCAGTAGCTGAGTGGATAGAGCGCTTGCATAAGAAGCATTAGGTTGCGAGTTCTAGTTCCGGTAATGATTTTTTTTTTATTTTAAATTATATTTATAATATATTTATAATTATAATTTAATTATGCACTGAGGGGAGGAGCCGGACATCAGCTGTGAGCTCTCTCTCTCCTTTTTCTCTCTCCTTTCTTTCTCTCTCTCCTTTCTTTCTCTCCTTTCTCTCTTTTCTTTCTTTCTCTCCTTTCTCTCTCTCTCCTTTCTTTCTCTTCTTTCTCTCTCTCCTTTCTTTCTCTCCTTTCTCTCTCTCCTTTCTTTCTCTCCTTTCTCTCTATCTCTCCTTTCTCTCTCTCTGTCCTTTCTCTCTCTCTCCTTGCTTTCTCTCTCTCTTTCTCTCTCTCTGTCCTTTCTCTCTCTCTCCTTGCTTTCTCTCTCTCTTTCTCTCTCTCTGTCCTTTCTCTCTCTTTCTTTCTCTCTCTCTTTTCTTTCTCTTCTTTCTCTTTCTCTCTCTCTTCTTTCTCTCTCTTCTCTCTCTTTCTCTCTCTCTTCTTTCTCTCTTTCTCTCTCTTCTTTCTCTTTCTCTCTCTTCTTTCTCTTTCTCTCTATCTCTCTTTCTCTCTCTATTCTTTCTCTCTCTCTTTCTCAGACCTGGCGATGATCAGCTGATGATGTCACCTTCCAGCAAACCGATCAGATGATATTGGATCCAGATTGAACATCGCGGGACCCTTGACCCAGGATTACTGCGGAGGGGGGTTCTTTATTTCAATAAAGATGGAGTCACTAATTGTATTGTGTTTTATTTATAATAAAAATATCTTTCTGTGTGTTGTGTTTTTTTTTATCGGTACTAGAAATTCATGGTGGCCATATCTAATATTGGCGTGACACCATTAATCCGGGCTTAAGGCCAGTTGATAATATACAGCTATCCCCAGCCCCATTATTACCCAGCGAGCCACCCGTCACCAGGGCAGCTGGAAGAGTTGGATACAGCGCCAGAAGATGGCGCTTCTATGAAAGCGCCCTTTTCTGGGGCGGCTGCGGACTGCAATTCGCAGCAGAGGGGCCTAAAAAGCTCAGGCCAACCTGTGCTGTGAATTCCAATCCCCAGCTGCCTAGTTGTACCTGGCTGGACACAAAAATATGGTGAAGCCCACGTCATTTGTTTTTTAATTATTTCATGTAATAAGTGAAATAATTAAAAAAAATGGGCTTCCCTATATTTTTGGTTCCCAGTCAGGTACAAATAGGCAGCTGGGGGTTGGGGGCAGCCCGTAGGTGCCTGCTGTACCTGGCTAGCATACAAAAACATGGCGAAGCCCACATAATTTTTTAGGGGGGGCAAAAAACTCCTGCATACAGTCCTGGATGGAGTATGCTGAGCCTTGTAGTTCTGCAGCTGCTGTCTGTCTGTATGGAGGAGAGCAGACAGCAGCTGCAGAACGACAAGGCTCAGCATGCTCAATTCACTAGTGTATAAAGGAGAGCAGACAGCAGCTGCAGAACTCCATCCAGGACTGTATGCAGGAGTTTTTTGCCCACCAAAAAAATGACATGAGCTTCGCCATATTTTTGTATGCTAGCCAGGTACAGCAGGCAGGTACGGCTGCCCCCAACCCCCAGATGCCTATTTGCCCATAACGCACAAACGACGGGGGCGGGTACGATCGCTCGTGCAATCGCACAATAGCTTGTATCGTGTAAAGCCCGCATAAGACTTATCTGTAAGCAACGGGGGGAATTTTTAAGATCCTATTTCTTTCATGTGTGTGCTGAGAACAGCTCTTCTATTCTCTATTTTGTGACCTTTTTTCCTGTGTAGCGCTTAAGCCTTTCTGTGCATGCATTATTTACTAACATAATAATGTTTTTTCTATTACTGCGCGTCTGGACTAGTAGTCGTATTCTGAAAATGACTTCCTCCATTTACTTGGCGTTTCCAGTCTCACACATGCGCAGTTCATTATTTGAGTGTGACATCACTGAAACATGTGATTTGATCACGTGTGCAAAATGGCGGCCGCCATCGGTCATTCCTTGCTCCATGGTGGTCTTTCCCGCTCCTCATCCTGGCAGGTAATATTCTAATCATAAGCCACGCCGTTCAGAGGTCTTGAACTCACCCCTCCTATCTTTATCTGACCCCTATGTGTCTGTTTACAGGTAGTATTGTTCTGTGTGTCTTTAGAGACGCTTTACCCTTTGGAAAGGTTTTTCCCTGCATTGTCCATGTTTGTTTATCTGTCTAAGGCTAAGTTCACACATCCTGTGTTTTCAATCCGTCAGGTCCGTCAGCAACGGATCAGTCATTTTCAAGATGTCAACTGATGCAACTGATGTGTTTTTCACAGGATTCCTTTCACAGGAATCCTGTGAAAAAACGGATCAGTTGCGTCCGTTACATCCGCTGTGCGTCCGTTTTTTGACGGATCAGTCATGATCCGTCTGTGTTTGGGACAGCCCAGTGGGCGTGCCAAGCATGCTGGGCATGCTCAGTAGAGCATGACGGAATCCTGCGCTGGATTCCGTTGTAAGACGGATTACGACGGAATCCAGCACCATAGACATGCATTACAAGCTTGACGGATGGCGACGGATTCCTGCGCGGCGCGTTAATTTTGACGGCCCGAAAAACGTTACATTCTGCGTTGCTCCCCGCTCGGCGGTCAGTCAAAAACGACGGACCGCGACGCAGCGGATGCAACGCAGGGTCATCAGTCGCAATCCGTCGCTAATAGAAGTCTATGGGGAAATACAGGATTCCTGCAAAATATTTTGCAGGTTACCGTAATTCCCCAAGGCGACGGATTGTGACTGATGCAAAACACAGGATGTGTGAACTTAGCCTAAATGATTCATGGACATTTGTTATACATGGTTCAAGCACTGTCAGGATTAGCCTATTGCCTATTTTCTCCATCCGACTCTTTAGGGGACATTGTCTTGGCCTGTTCACAGACACTTTTTGTATTTAACCAAATGCACTTTAAGTCCTGCAGACTCTGTCTCCCGCCGCTTCTCCTTCCGATCATCTCTGTTCCATCCCGGTAACCAGCACTGATGATAGGACCTTCTGTGACGTCATAGCATGTGACCAGTCACGTGTGTATTATCTCATTGGCTACATCATGCTAGGTCCTGTCAGTGCATCTCGTCAGTATGCAGTGCTCGCCTGAGCATCTCCATACTCAGTATACTCGGTGAGTGCCGTTTACCGGCGAGATGCTCGGGCACATGCTTGGCTCCCCGTCCCTGCATGTTGGCGCTCTTTACAGAGTCATCCCACATGCAGGGACTGGCTGCCACAGCCAGTGAATAGCGGCGCTGGGAATAAGGTGATTGGAGATCACCGTTGCTATAGTAACACGCCTGTCAGGTTACTATTACAACGGTGGAAACGGTGACGTCACCGCTTACCAACCCGCAGCCTCTGCTCACTCATTGAGTGAGTAGACTGCACGGGGAGCAGAAGCCTTCTTCCTCCCCTGTGCTGTCTGATATAGCATAGCTGCATGGGTTGAAGGAGAAAGAAGACAGAAGACCACGATCGTGGAGGGGTGAGAGGGAGTAATAAACATGGAGTCTCTAAGTGTGTCTGTGTATTTATTTCTAATAAAGTATTTTTTCTCTGTGTGGTGTCTTTTTTTAACCCTTTATTGGAGATTCTTAATGGCTGGGTCAAACTTGCCTGACATTAAGAATTTCTGGCTTAATACTAGCTAGTAAAACAAAGCTAGTATTAACCCCTCATTACCGAGAGTGCCACCTGTTACCAGGGCTACTGAAGAGTTGGATACAGCGCCAGAAGATGGCGCTTCTATGAAAGCGCCATTTTCTGGGGTGGCTGCGGACTGCAATTCGCAGCGGTGGGGGGCCAGAAAGCTTGAGCCAACCTGTGCTGCGGATTCCAATCCCAAGCTGCTTAGTTGTACCTGGCTGGACACAAAAATGGGGCGAAGCCCATGTTGTTTTTTTTATTTCATGAAATTCATGAAATAATTAAAAAAAAGGGCTTCCCTATATTTTTGGTTCCCAGCCGGGTACAAATAGGCAGCTGGGGGTTGGGGACAGCCTGTACCTGCCTGCTGTACCTGTCTAGCATACAAAAATATGGCGACGTTCACGTCATTTTTTAAAAAAAATTTTTGCAAAAAACTTAAAAAAAAAAAATCTTCCCTGGATTTTCCATTGCCAGTGAAGGTAACACCAAGCAGTGTGGGTTAGCAGCCAGTAGCTGCTTGGATTACCCTTAGCTAGCAAAACAAAAAATGCAGCGGGAGCCCACGCATTTATTTTTTTTTTAATTATTTATTGGCTTCCCTGTATTTTGACATCACAGTACTGTAAAAATAAATAAATCATTAAAATATGACGTAGCGCTCCGCGGTATTTTTGATTCTCAGCGCAGATAAAGTGGACGGCTACGGGCTGCCACCCCCATCTGCCTGGCATTACCTTGGCTGGCAATCAAAATACAGGGAAGCCCATTAATTGTTTTTTATTTAAAGAAATAATTAAAAAAAATAAATGTGTGGACTCCCGCTGTATTTTGATCGCCAGTCAGGTTAATCCAGGCTGCTGGGGGCTGGGATTCTCTGGAGCCCACAGCCTCCCCTGGAAATGGCGCATTGTTTCTTAGCACCATTTCCAGGTGCTTTACCCGGCTCGTCCAGCGGCCGTGATGGTGCTGGCTCGCTGGGTAATAAAGGGGTTAATACCAGCTTTGTATTCTCAGATGGTACTAAGCCCGAAATTCATGGTGTCATGCCAAAATAGATATGGCCACCATGAATTTCTAGGAAACAGTAAAAAAAAACACAACACAGAGATTTTTTTTTTATTAGAAATAAAACAAAAAAACATTTAGAGACTCCATCTTTATTATAAAAAAAAAATGTTTAGTCCGACGTAATCCACAGGGACAGCAAAGTCACCTTCATCACTGTACACAGACAGTCTATACACAGTGCGAAACAAAGCGAATTTTCAACTCTGCTTCATTACTGGGTATAGACTGTGCCTATGCACAGTGAGAAGCACAGAGAGCCATGTCAGGTCTGCTACATCGCTCTGGACAGCGATAAAGCAGAAGCTGACAGTGAGGGTATGACTCTTGCAGTCTCACATTGCATCACCCCACTCCCAACAGGAGCGCCTCAGCTGTGGAACTACATGCAGCTGACCCACTGCCATCGGGAGATTGTGCGCCGTGATGCGATGACACTCGCATTACGGCGCACCAGGACCTTTGATGATGTCATACTAATGTGACCAGTCTGTAGCCAATGAAGTAATACAACATTCCCACGTGACTGGTCCCATGGGTATGACGTCACGGTCACAGCAGGTCCTTTTAGCCAGAGGTGCTTACCGGGGGGAACAGCAAAGATCGGACAGATGCGGACGCAGAAGCGCCAGGAGACAGAGTCTGCAGGACGTCGTGAGACCTGGAAGTATGATCATAATGTTTTTTTTAATAACATGCTTTTTTTAACAGCCCCTGGACCCGAACTGTAACCCGAACGTCCCAGTAAGCTCATATTCGGGGTCGTGTGCACGAACATCATGTGTTCGGTACGGACCCCGAACTTTACAGGTTGGGTTCACCCATCCCTAATTATGAGTAGTGCGCCTCTTTGCAGCTACGACGCGTATACCCAGCTTCACAATTGAAGTGACGCTGCCGAAATGAGGTGTGCGCATGCGCTAGATTTCCAGTATCTGGTGATATGCCGGCTTGTGGAAATCATGTTATCATGCCCAGAGGAGAGTGATAACATGGAAAAGGTACGACTAATCTGGTTGAACTAACCAAGGCCCTAGTTAGTGTGTATATAGTCATTTACTTCCTGTGTAGAGTCTCTTCTGTTCCTTCACTATGTTGAGAAGATCAAAATGTTTACTTAATTTGAAAATATCACAAACTTTCCATGCTGGACGACATACTTAAAATTTTACAGTGAATCCTTAAGCTGTCATATGCTATAAGGATAATAGTTCTCCTTTTAAACTGGGAACATACAACACATCTTTTACGGATATGGCTACATTCGGATCATTTTTTAAAATCAGGGTTTAATCAGGTACAACACAATAATATAGTCTTTTTTCCCAGCAAAACAGCTCAGAGAAAAAATAAACAGAAAAATGTTCAGTTACAAGAACGGCACCTAAGTTATACAGTAAACAGTGCACCTACAGTCCATACCCAACATCAATATAGGCCACAAATTGAATATTCCATTTCAATATACTACTCATGTCATAAAATTCCACATCATTTTCCAGCAACCCTATACATTTCAAATATGTGCAATTACTCCCCGTTCTGATAAATCATTAACCAGTTATAAGAAGAAGGACCTGGTCTGCCATACTGTCTTGCAGCAGCGCTGAGGAGGGAAGGCCCAAAGTGTCCAACTATGCCCCCCAAATCTTATAGAATTTTTTCAGGGAATTTCTTTTAAGGTAGATTCCCCCCCCCCTCTCTAACTGAAGCATAGCATGGAATCTCTCCCTAAATTCAATTAAGGGTTAAATAATAGGATTCAATCTGCCTTCAGCCACTAGAAGGAAGGAACTTACTAAAGATATTTCTAGGGTTACTGTAAAACTCATGTTCAATAAGCATCAAAGATCTCTATATTGGATGATCATTGTTTTGTCATATACCTCTGCTATTCAAGATTAAAAGAGTTACAATACAATACAGTAATATAAGCAAAAAATAAATAAATTGTCTGTTCTGTTCTAGACACTTAGGACAATGTATTTGTATGGCCAGCACCACAATCTAAGACCAGCTTAGAAAATTAAAAGACCTTGACAGGAATCTAAAGTAGCAGCTATAAACCACTTACTTGTAATTTAGCACTGTCACACAGAATCATTGTCTGATATACAATAGACTGCCTTGACACTATTTGTAACTCACATACGAAAATGACAATGAAACGCAAAATCACATTGAAACATTGCCTACATATGATTGCAGTACTTTTACGAAGGTGAAATCAACAGCATTTTTTGTGTAGTATTGCACCTAATATGAATGTGATGAGATCTTCAACAAGATATTGCGCAGATTAACTTCTTTACAATGGCCGCCATACATGCATGAGGATCCTACACTATCACTGTGTGGAGAGGGCCAGGAGCTGAGCCACACAATGTAGTGTACATAGCTAGCACCCAAAAGTAAATATAGTGATTGGAGTAATCTCACAAGTTTAATCAGAGAAATGCTGCTGTCAAGTGTGGCAGTGGAATTTAACCCCTTCACCCCTGTGCAATTTTCCGTTTTTCATTTTTGTTTTTTGCTCCCCTTCTTCTGATAGCCGTATTTTTTTTATTTTCCGTCAATATTGCCATATGAGGGCTTGTTTTTGCGTGATGAGTTGTACATTTAAATAAAACCAAGAGTTTTATTCACCGTGTTCACTATATGGTAAATCTGATGTGTGGAAGTGATACCTCAGGTCTGTACGAGTTTGTCAATACCAAACATGAATAGGTTTACTGTTATCTAAGGGGTTAAAAAAATTCAAAGGCTTGTCCAAAAAAAGTGGCACACTTTTTTCTGAGACCCGTAGCGTTCTCATTTTTCAGGATATGGGGCTCAGTCATAGCTTATTTTTTGCACCTCGAGCTGACGTTTTTAATGGTACAATTTTTGCGCAGATGCTAAGTTTTGATCGCCTGCTATTGCATTTTGTGCAAATTTTGCAACAACCAAAAAATGTAATTTTGGCGTATGAATTTTTTTTTCCATGATTTAGGACGTACTGGTACATCCTCGGTCGTGAAGGGGTTAAAAGTTTTCATCATGTCGGCTGTCACGTCTGAATTTTTTTTTAACCACTAAAATACTGTATATAAAAAACATATAAGTTTGGAATTGCCATAATCATACTGACCTGAAGAGTCATATTGTCAGGTCATATTTACTACCTAAAGAACACCGTACAAACAAAAACATTGGCCAGAATTAGGTTTTCTTGCCATTTAATAGCTCTTGGAATTTTTTTTTCTACAATTTACAGTCCATTACATGGTAAAATGAATCGTGTCATTAAAAATTAATATTGTCCTGCAAAAAACAAGCCCTCATATGGCTGTCGATAAAAAAATAAAAAATGATAGCTCCTGGAACAAAGCAAGGTTAAAAGCAAAAGCAATAAAACAAAATATTACCTGGTCAAAAACAGGGTTAAAAAATGTATTCATTAGCAATACTGCAAAAAAATAACAACCCGATTTTAGATTTTGCTGTTCTTAACAGGAAAGTTAGGATTGTTTTTTTATTTCCATCAAAACTTCAGACATCTCATCATAATATGCAGAACTCACAATTTAGGACAATGGGCTCTGTAGTGTGCCACCAATTTCCGTTATACGACAGATTCCTTAATAGCATTGTGGCTTTCGTTATGAAGAGAAGCTACCAGACTGAAAGAGCATACACATCCTTTGTGAAAGTCATACCGTCTGTAAAAAATGTATTCAATAATGCTTGTGGACCTGTAAATTCAGAGCTCAGTGAATTTTCCCTATGGAGCCTGCTCCATTCCTTGCTTCCTTCCCTTTGCTAAACCTTTCTAAATGTTCTAGCCTTTGTGTCTGTCTCCTCCACTGTTTTTCTCTCACACTGACATGGCAGTCCAAACTAAAAAAATTCAATTAACAAATATCTTCTGAAATATGTTGTGTAACATTCAGAGTGAAAATAATACTGACCAGCTCTAAACTCTCATGAGTAGATTAGCAAGACCATGGCCAAAAGGCCACGGTTAATGGGGGATGTCAACTACTTGGCTAACCCTTACTTATTCCGCATGTTGGCCACCGTAAAAATAAATAAGCCTCCGGTGCGGCAACAGTTCTAGCAATGTCTGAAGCCACATTGCCAGGGACCATGCGACATTATTATGAAAAGTGAGCCCCGTGACCAATCAGCGCCTGGCATCTGTCTTGCAGCTTTTGGACATTTGAGCAGGATGTGAGCACTGCGCTGACTTCCAGCTCAAACGTCTGAAGGTGGGGTGAAGGAAGCTGGTGCTGATTGGTTGCATGGCCCACATGTCAAAAGAATGTCACGTGGGCCCTAGAAACGTGGTTCAGACTTTGCTGGAACTGTGGTCGCACAAAGTAGTGGACAACCTCTTTAATGTATGCCTACAATGCTATTGAGACTGCACAAATCAGCATATCTGACAATTAGAAAGGACCTTTCACCAAATTTTTCAAGTTGAATGGATACACAATGTAATATTTGTTGCAGAGCAAAATAAATCTTTTTATTTATTTATTTTACTCTTCCAGAGATATTAGCAATCAGTATTTGTCAACTAATGAGTTAAATTGTATATGTTTATGTATATGATATGTATATGTATATCAGCCTCCTGAATTGTGAAGCGCTGCGGAATATGTTGGCGCTATAGAAATAAAGATTATTATTATTAAATTCTTTAAGTCCAAGTGGGTGTTATCAAACAGTTATCATTGAGGGTGTGTACTTATTCTCCCTGTATGATGCTGAGAAATCATCTGCTTTTCTCAAAGCCAAAATTTCCCCTAGGGCTGGACAACCCCTTTAAACTCCAAACTGCTTTTACCCACAGCATGAGAACTTATCCTTATGGGTAAATAAAAAGGGAGGCTCTTTGAAAATTTGAAAATTGGTTCTGTTTTTATTAGATGTCAGCATTACAACTCTTTGATTTTTGTAGATTTGTCAAAAAATAGCCTAACACAAAGCATTTATGGATCAGCACAATTTATGAAATGGTTATGGTGTGTTAATGCTGCTTTTGGTCAGGAATGGTACATTTTTAAACCACACATTGTTATTATAATTATTGTACGGTTTTTAGCTTTAAGCTGTACAATGCCACCAGCAAATTTAAGCAGAATGCTTCTCGACTCCTTGTTTAATACCTAAAACGAGATGAAGAAACCAGTTGAACTGCACAGTCCAGCCTTTATCTCTGCAGACTTCAATTTGGTCAAGAAAATGTTTTTTAGCATTGTCTTCATTTTTTCCAACAGTCAATGACTCTCGAATGTACTCAATGTCCTCTTTACTTGTTAACTGAGGCATGCCTGTCATAAGCATCATGGAGAACAGGATGATCATAAGATTTGTATGATGACGCAGGGCTAAATAGGCTTTTACACATATATCCTGAAAATAAAAAGGTAAAAATACATTCAGTTAGCACAACAATTCAAACAACTGCATTATGTAAAAATTATAAAGTGGTCTCCTACACGTGTAAATACATAAAAATCAGAAAATTACATTAAAAATGTGGAGATTTACTAAGCTAAATACACCAAAATTCAGGCACAATTTGCCTTGAAAAAGTGTACATGCCTTAAATTACATTATAGAAAACAATATGACCTATTATGTAAATTTTTTTTGTATTACATGGATTTTTTTATTTTTTTTTAGAAATGTTTGGTAATGTTTTTTTTTTCATATCATAATCTTTATTAAAGAACAAAAGTAGTGCTCGCTGCCTCATCCTTCATCATTGGAAATCCTTTGCAATCCTTTTATACTGAATTTATAGAACACTTAAATGACATAATGCATATATCAGACTCTCCCCTACCGTGGAAAGCTTCAAGAGGAACCTGAAGACCCACCTCTTCCAACAAGCCCACAACTTACAATAGCCCTCAGTCCAGTACACCACTGCGCAACCAGCTCTGTCCTCACCCATTCCCTGTAGACTGTGAGCCCTCGCGGGCAGGTCCTCTCTCCTCCTATACCAGTCTGTTTTGTACTGTTAATGATTGTTGTACGTATACCCTCTTTCACTTGTAAAGCGCCATGGAATAAATGGCGCTATAATAATAAATAATAATAATAATAATATGGAGATGTTAATGGCAACATAACACAATTCGTGTGATGATTTCTCTAATGCCTGGGTCAGCCTGTCCTTGTTTCCGGACTCAACAATTTCAAACATGGTTGACTATTTCATAATGAATATCATGGAAATGTACGAGACTCGTGCGAGGGCATGCGTAAAGAAATATGGGGATTCCTCTGTCTACCTCTTCCTATCACTGTCGACTTCTTTCTTTTTTGTTCTCTCTTTCTTATTCAATTTTCCACTGAAATGTGTTTGTTCTGTTAGGAATTGATTGAATTATTCCATACTACTAAAAATATTGCATCATTGACATTTGAGTGACTCTTGTAGAATGATATTAGTTTGTAGATCACTATATACTTGCCTTATTTACTGTACTTGTGGCTATTAGACCACTGGTAATCATTGAGCTGTATTGGTTTTTCATAATATGTATACATACACTTTATTACACATGCATTGCTATATTTGTGTGATTAAACGTACATCTCAATAAATTAGAATATAATCAAAAAGTTAATTTATTTCAGTAATTCAATACAAAAAGTGAAACACATATATTAGAGTCATTACAACCATAGTGATCTATTTCATGTGTCTATTTCTGTTAGTGTTAATGATTATGGCTTACAGCCAATGAAAACCCAAAAATCATTATCTCAGAAAATTAGATTATATCAGACCAACTGAAAGAATGATTTTAAACTCAGAAATGTTCGTCTACTGAAAAGTCTGTACAGTAAATGCACTCAATACTTGGTCGGGGCTCCTTTTGCATGAATTACTGCCTACAGGTCATCTGCATTGTTGGGTCTGGTGTCTCTCATCTTCCTCTTAACAATACCCCATAGAGGTTTAGGTCAGGAGAGTTTGCTGGCCAATCAAGCACAGTGATACTGTGGTTATTAAACCAGGTATGGACGACACTTTTGGCAATGTGGACAGGTGTCAAGTCCTGCTGGAAAATTAAATTTCCGTCTCCAAAAAGCTTGTCGGCAGAGGGAAGCATGAAGTGCTCTAAAATTTCCTGGTAGTCAGCTGTGTGTCGCTCCAGGGCTATGAGGTACTTGGTCCTGGGCCGTATATGTATGGAGATGCGGTGTCACGTTGTGTAACGGATGTCCGGTTCCGTGATCCTGGGGGTCGCTTTTTAAAGGGATTATATACAGGGGAGATTAAAAGTTTATATCGTGACGCCACTTGCGGGTTGCGGTTATGGTGATGGAACCGCCGCTACATAGTCTTTTACCACTGGGGCTGATGGTGATGGCAGGATGGTAGGCCCTCCGCAAGAAAGAAGGGTAGACCACACAAAGGTTGCTGTTTACCTGGTTCTTTTTACTCACTGTTGTTGGTAACTGGTAAAAAATAAACAGACCAAAGCCGCAGCTAGTTTTACAAAGGGAACCAATATGTTCAAAACCAAAAGAAAAAAATTCCCATAAAAAATAACTTTAATTTATCATTTAAAAGGTATAAAATTTACAAAAAGTGTAACACTCACCCTAATAGTGTATGGGCAACAAGCCAGGTAAATACCAATGTTGGGGCACATTTATGCTCCACTGGCATAATAAAATTTTGTAAATACCATAATTTCTGGCTGAGAGTGTTATCTCCGGCCATTTGAAATATATTGAACATGGCATATATTTATAGCCCCATGTTCTTTGTGACGGGAGACATGTAATATCTTTTGTTTTAAATATTACCGGCAGTTCACGTCACTTCCGGTTATAGTGAGTGACGCGTTAAGTATGCGCTGGATTTTTCTCACACTCTGGAGACGGCATTTGACTGGTGGAACACATTAGCGTTCCACCATGAAACTTTATTCATTTTCTCGACTGCTTCCGTTTTAGCCATGTGACGCTGATAGTCACGTGACACTGCCATTATGGGGTTTGCTGGGATATGTGAGTGACGAGCCCAGTATGCGCTGGATATTCGTCACACTCTGGTGATGGTGCCTGAGTGGTGAAACGCATTTGCGTCGGTCCGTTCATTTGACATTAATAAATACATGGCATTTCTATGATGAGGTCGGCGTGTGGCAAAAGTGGTTGAGCACATTTGTGTTCCATCACGTTATTGATATATTGTCAGGTTTCCAGGTTTTCCAGTTCTCTTTTGAATGAGCTTGCCCTCAGTTAACATGGAGTTTAAGGTTCTGTTGCCCTACTTCCTGTCCAGCTGCTTAAAAGGCCGCCTCTCAGCCCAGTCCAGTGCCTGAGTATACTGCTTGCTGTGTGCTCCTGCTTTGCTGCTGCTAATCCTGATTGCTTTTGGATCCTCCTAAAAGACTACCGACCGACCGACTCTGGACCTTACCCGGTTTCTCAAGCTGTGCCCGGATTCCGTCTGCCATCTTCGGTCAGCACTCTGCCCGGTTCTCTCTGGTTCGTAACCACTCTGGACAATCATCCCGTACGGACACTCCTGGACTTTTACCGCTTGCCCATTGTGTCCCGGCTGCTGCGCATTTAGGCCTTCCGGGGTGATTGCCGGACAGTCCCTGTATAGGGGTTCGCTCTGGTGGTCTCCCTGGGGGAGTCCGGTGCGTGGCCCCGGGAATTCCCTCCGCTCCGTTTCGGGAAGGTATTTGTGTATTTGTACTGCTGTGTTTGTTCCGTTGTTATCTACCGTGGTTACAGATTATAAAACATCTTGTATCAAAAACTCGTCTCTGCTGATCATTGCCCTACGCTATCGAAATCCTCAGAACATATAATAAGTATTACATTATACTCAGGCCAAAAAAGAGGATTTCGCTGGGGCAATGACTGAGACACGAGGAGTAGATCAGCTCTTTTCTATGATTAACTCCTTGCAGCAGGAGATGGAGGTGGTGCAGACTAAACTTAGAGATGTGGAAGCACAGCTGGGCCATGATCACCAGGTACTGGGTCCGGCTATACAGGATTTGCAAGTCAGAGTGGAGGCTCAGGAAGCCGGCCCCACTACGTCCGTATCAGCTGCCGGTATGCCTAGGTTACCCCCATTCCGTTTCAATGGTGACCGTAGTCAGTTTCGTGGATTTGTGAACCAATGTATACTGTTTTTTGATGTACATGCTGATTATTACCGTTCTGACCGGTCCAAAGTGTTATGTATAATTATGTTATTAACCTCACGAGCACTGGCTTGGGCTAATCCTATGATAGAGAACCGGGACATCCGTTTAAATCACCTAGATGATTTTCTGACCGCAATGGCGCAGATGTTTGATGATCCGAATCGCCGTGCTACCGCTGAATCGGCTCTCCTTTCCTTACGTCAGGGAAAGCGTTCTGTCGTTGAATACGCCACTGAATTTAAGAGGTTAGTGGTAGACACCGACTGGGGAAACAATGCATTATTGTCTGTTTTCAGAAAGGGTTTGTCCGGTACCATCAAGGACGAGTTAGCTCGTTCCGAATCGCCAGGGGATTTTGAACTGTTTCTCCAGCACTGTGTGCGTATTGATACCCGCTTGACGGAACGTAGACAGGAAAAATGGGCAGCCGTAAACCGTGTAAACAACTTTGCATTTCCTTCCAGAGAACCCGCTCTCAGGACGCCACGGGAGGCCGAGGACGTTCCTATGCAAGTAGACTCTCTGCAAAAGCGAGAGACCAATGAACGTCGCGAACACCGACTCCGTGAGCGTTTGTGTTTCTATTGCGGTCAATCGGACCATTTCTTGATCGACTGCCCGAAACGTCCGAATCGCCCAAATAAGGTATTGGCAGCCATGGCAGAGTGTGACAACACGGACGCAGAGTCCGATATCTCTGAGGCAAGTGGACACTTGGATGCGGTATTTCCCTTGACTGTAATGTCAACCTCACCGAAGGACTCAGAAGGGAAATATACCCATTGCTCACTCCCCATTCAGATCCGTTGGGAGGGACAACTAATTCCTACCTCTGCAATGATAGACTCTGGGGCAGGGGGAAATTTCATGGACTCTTCTTTTGCCAGGAAACACGGTATCCGGTCTCAGCAAAGATCCGCACCGGTTACCATGGAGACGGTAGACGGATCTCCGTTAATCTCTGGACCAGTTGATCTGGAAACCGTACCGCTAGAATGCGTCATGAAGCCAGGTCAGCAGGAGACCCTTGTTTTCATGCTAATTTCATCTCCTCATTTTCCGATTATTTTAGGTATTCCGTGGCTACGGTCTACAAATCCGGTCATCGATTGGGAAACTAAGGAAATATCCTTCCCACCGCAGAATATTCCGACCATTAGTCCAACTGTTCCGGTTCCAGTACCACCAAATACGGAGAGCACTGTACAGGTACCTGTTTTACCCCCGGTTTACCGTGACTTCGCTGATATATGCGACAAAAGAAAAGCCGACCGGCTTCCCCCGCATAGACCGTATGATTGCCCCATAGACTTACTCCCAGGGGCGGAGATTCCGTTTGGTCATGTCTACCCGTTGGCGGCACCTGAGCTAGGAGCGCTAAAAGAGTACATTGATGAAAGCCTAGCCAAGGGATTTATTCGTCCGTCTACCTCACCCGCAGGGGCACCCATCTTTTTCGTGAAAAAGAAGGAGGGGACTCTGAGACCCTGTATTGACTACCGGGAATTGAATAAGATAACCATCCGGAACCGGTATCCGTTACCGTTGATTCCTGAGCTATTGGAGAGGGTCCAACAGGCAAAAATATTCACCAAATTAGACCTCCGTGGGGCATATAATCTGCTTCGTATACGTCCCGGAGACGAGTGGAAGACCGCGTTCCGATGTCGGTACGGACATTTTGAGTACCTAGTGATGCCTTTTGGACTTTGTAACGCTCCCGCGGCATTTCAACATCTAGTTAACGATATTTTTAGGGATATCATGGACCAATTCATGGTGATCTATCTGGACGATATCCTAATCTTTTCTGATTCTCTACAGGAACACCAGGAGCACGTCAAGACCGTACTTACCCGTCTGAGGGAAAACCACCTGTACATTAAGCTGGAGAAATGCGAGTTCCACTGCTCACAAATACAATTCTTAGGTTATGTCATCTCTCCTCAGGGACTAAACATGGAATCTAGCAAGATACAAGCCATTCTGGACTGGCCGGAACCGGGAAACATCAAGGAGGTACAACGCTTTGTCGGTTTTGCCAACTTTTACCGACGCTTTATCCGTAACTTTTCAGAGATTGTCCGTCCCATCACTCTGTTAACCAAGAAAGGAC
Source organism: Anomaloglossus baeobatrachus (assembly GCF_048569485.1). Lineage (NCBI taxonomy): Eukaryota > Metazoa > Chordata > Amphibia > Anura > Aromobatidae > Anomaloglossus > Anomaloglossus baeobatrachus. Next base: position 369,182,953 of record NC_134356.1, read on the forward strand.
AGAAGTTTGTGTGGTCCGCCCAGGCCCAGGAAGCATTCCAGCGTCTCAAGGTATGTTTTACCTCAGCGCCAATATTAGTCCATCCGAATCCCGCACTTCCCTTTATCGTGGAGGTCGACGCTTCCGACTATGCATTAGGGGCCATTCTTTCTCAAAGGACCGGGGACAAGAGTCTCTTGCATCCGTGTGCCTTCTTTTCCCGCCGGTTGTCCCCTGCAGAAAGGAACTACGACATTGCGGACAAGGAATTATTGGCGATTATTGCCGCTTTCAAGGAATGGAGACACCACTTACAGGGAGCCGCGCAGCAAGTGATAGTACTCACGGATCATCGTAATCTGGAATTTCTTAAGTCTGCCAGGTGCCTGTCTCCACGGCAAGCCCGTTGGAGCCTATTTCTTAACCAATTCAATTTTATCGTTACATACCGTCCAGGTTCACGTAATGGGAAAGCCGATGCCTTGTCCCGAATCCACGCCGTGGACTCCGTGCCTGGAACCCCGTCTCAGACCGTGTTATCGGATGCCAATTTCGTTGGAGTACTCCAGGACCGGGACTTGTGGAAGGACATCAAGCTGGCCTATGATGGTGACGTATTTCTTGCTGCCCCCCCGAATGATGTAACTCTTGTTCTTCGGAATGGTGTGTGGTTGAGAGAGTGACGCATTTATGTCCCGGAGGCCGTAAGACTTCGGGTTCTCAAGTTGGTCCATGACTCCGTGTTGGCTGGTCATAGGGGGGTACAGAAGACGCAAGAATTTCTGAGCCGTTTTTTCTGGTGGCCTACTTGTTTAAAGGATGTGAAGGACTATGTCCACTCATGTGTGGTTTGTGCCCGGTGCAAGGTCCCTCGTGTGGCTCCTACGGGACTCCTCCAACCGTTACCCGTGCCATCTCGCCCTTGGGGGTCTATCTCCATGGATTTTATTGTGGAGTTGCCAGTCTCATGCGGACACAATACCATTTTAGTGGTGGTAGATCGATTGACTAAAGCTGCTCACTTCATTCCGTGTACCGGTCTTCCCTCAGCCGCAGAGACAGTGGATTTGGTTATCCAGAATGTATTCCGATTGCATGGGGTACCAGACGAGATCATCTCTGACCGGGGCGTGCAGTTCACGTCTAGATTCTGGAAGGGGTTTTGTACGGCACTCCAGATTGATGTCTGTTTGTCTTCTGCATACCATCCTCAGACAAATGGGCAAACCGAACGGACGAATCAAACCCTGGAACAATACCTTCGATGTTATGTCAGCCATCTGCAGGACGATTGGTTGAAGATGCTTCCGTTGGCGGAGTTCTCATATAACAACACTCAGAGCAGCTCCACTAAGGTAACGCCCTTTTTTGCTAACTTGGGTTACCATCCGAATGTTTTGCCTAGGTCACCGGTTGCGGTTTCGGTGCCAGCGGTGGAGGACAGATTGACAGAGCTACGACAAAATCTGGAGGTTCTGAAGGACACTGTGGCTACGGCCCAGGAGCGTTACAAGAGGTCGGCCGACACTCACCGGAAACCGGCACCCATGTACAAGGTAGGGGACTCTGTATGGTTGTCCACCAAAAACCTGAGATTGGGTGTTCCTTCGCAGAAGCTGGGACAAAAATTCATCGGTCCATTTAAGATCACCGGGATCGTGAGCCCTGTGGCCTGTCGGCTACGGTTGCCGCACCATCTAAAGGTACACCCGGTCTTTCATGTGTCTCTCCTCAAACCTGTCTCCCCTAATACGTTTCGTGGTCGTGTTGTGCCTCCTCCTCCGCCTGTGATGGTCGACGGCGAGGAGCAGTTCGTGGTTGAGGACATTATTGACTCCCGGCTCCATCGTCATCGGCTTCAATATCTGGTACGTTGGCAGGGGTACGCCCCCGAGGACGATTCCTGGGAACCGGTGGGTAACATTCGGGCACCCCGGAAGATCGCTCAGTTTCATCGACGGTTCCCGGACAAGCCGGGCCCTGATCCGTCCTGAGGCCGTCTCTGGGGGGGGGAGTAATGTCAGGTTTCCAGGTTTTCCAGTTCTCTTTTGAATGAGCTTGCCCTCAGTTAACATGGAGTTTAAGGTTCTGTTGCCCTACTTCCTGTCCAGCTGCTTAAAAGGCCGCCTCTCAGCCCAGTCCAGTGCCTGAGTATACTGCTTGCTGTGTGCTCCTGCTTTGCTGCTGCTAATCCTGATTGCTTTTGGATCCTCCTAAAAGACTACCGACCGACCGACTCTGGACCTTACCCGGTTTCTCAAGCTGTGCCCGGATTCCGTCTGCCATCTTCGGTCAGCACTCTGCCCGGTTCTCTCTGGTTCGTAACCACTCTGGACAATCATCCCGTACGGACACTCCTGGACTTTTACCGCTTGCCCATTGTGTCCCGGCTGCTGCGCATTTAGGCCTTCCGGGGTGATTGCCGGACAGTCCCTGTATAGGGGTTCGCTCTGGTGGTCTCCCTGGGGGAGTCCGGTGCGTGGCCCCGGGAATTCCCTCCGCTCCGTTTCGGGAAGGTATTTGTGTATTTGTACTGCTGTGTTTGTTCCGTTGTTATCTACCGTGGTTACAGATTATAAAACATCTTGTATCAAAAACTCGTCTCTGCTGATCATTGCCCTACGCTATCGAAATCCTCAGAACATATAATAAGTATTACATATATAATCCTCTGTCGGTTATTTTAGGATTAGTCATATTATGAAAATGAGTCACATGACAATCCACGATGGGGCGATCCAGCTGCCCAATCCTCACTTTCATTCCCCACTTACTTTAAAAGGGTGTCATATCCTGTTTGTCCTCAGGGATTCTCCTCACAGCACCTAGATTCTGTCTGTCACCGCAATACAGTATCTTTAGTCCTTGAATTTATCTATAGCTGTCCCCTGATGAACCCTGTGAAGCTAAAGGTCCAGTCACACTAAGAAACTTACCAGCGATCCCAACAACGATAGGGATCGCTGGTAAGTTGCTAGGAGGTTGCTGGTGAGATGTCACACTGCGACACTCCAGCGATCCCACCAGCAACCTGACCTGGCAGGGATCGCTGGAGCGTCGCTACACGAGTTGCTGGTGAGCTCACCAGCAACCAGTGACCAGCCCCCAGCGCCGCGTGGAAGATGCTGCGCTTGGTAACTAAGGTAAATATCGGGTAACCAACCCGATATTTACCTTGGTTACCAGTGCACGGAGCTACACGTGCAGAGAACAGGGAGCAGCGCACACTGAGCGCTGGCTCCCTGCTCTCCTAGTTACAGCACACATCGGGTTAATTACCCGATGTGTGCTGCAGCTACATGTGCACATAGCAGGGAGCAGCGCACACCGCTTAGCGCTGGCTCCTTGCTCTCCTACTTACAGCACACATCGGGTTAATTACCCGATGTGTCCTGCAGCTAAATGTGCACAGAGCAGGGAGCAGCGCACACTGCTTAGCGCTGGTTCCCTGCTCTCCTAGCTACAGCACACATCGGGTTAATTAACCCGATGTGTCCTGCAGCTACATGTGCACAGAGCAGGAGCCGGCACTGACAGTGAGATCGGCGGAGGCTGGTAACAAAGGTAAATATCGGGTAACCAAGGACAGGGCTTCTTGGTTACCCAATGTTTACATTGGTTACCAGCCTCCGCAGAAGCCGGCTCCTGCTGCCTGCACATTTAGTTGTTGCTGTCTCGCTGTCACACACAGCGATCTGTGCTTCACAGCAGGACAGCAACAACTAAAAAATGGCCCAGGACATTCAGCAACAACCTACGACCTCACAGCAGGGGCCAGGTTGTTGCTGGATGTCACACACAGCAACATCGCTAGCAACGTCACAAAAGTTGTTCGTTAGCAGCGATGTTGCTAGCGATGTTGCTTAGTGTGACGGGGCCTTAACAGGGAGAAATGCATCGGGACGACGTCTGATTGTGAAGATCTGATGCACCTCTGCCAGATAAGTCATACTATTATGTTGGCAAGTTATACTAATAGGATTTTGTATTTTAATGTTTAATTCACATTTGGTGCACATATTAGTGTAGTGTAGGGCAATTTAGGATGACTTTAGGGTCTCCTGTAGGTGAATGGGGGCGCCACAAACCTAAGCGTCATACCCTCCATTGATAGGTAAGATGAAAATAGGGGTAAATTAGGGACAGCCCCCCCCCCTCCTCCCTTTCTGGAATTTACATGTCTTATTGCCCATACACTATTAGGGAGAGTGTTAAATTTTTTGTAAATTTTATACCTTTTAAATGATAAATTAAAGGTTATTTTTTTATGGGATTTTTTTTCATTTGGTTTTGGTGGTAACTGGTACCCAGAGGACGGCTGGTACACCTCTGTTTTCTTTAGCCCCAGAGCCGGTGTGGTACCCTGGCGGCTTCTGTCCCCACCACCTCTCACTGGTTGGTGGAACCCCGTGGCTTGGAGCGTCTGGGGGTTCCCTACTGTCTGTCGGTAGTCTCTGATCCGTACGGCGGGCAGTGCAAACCCTGTAGGGTCGGTGTTCTGTTCCGGTCCCTGGCTCTATCTTTACTGCTGGTGCCCCCGGATTCTTGGGTTAGCGAGGTCTGTGAATGTCCCCTCACTGTGCAGGTATTTGTCAGGTAGCCTGAAGCGTTCACCTGACCTAGGGCCCTGTGCCGTGTCAGTGCTCTGGTTGCAGGGGTACCTGGCTGTAGCCTCTCTGGCAACCACTCTGCTACGCCACCTAGGTCCCTGCTACACGACACCGTCTAG